>NC_030435.2:22962726-23177726 GCF_001660625.3 Ictalurus punctatus
AATGGCTTCCGACGAATCTTATTAAAACGCCGTTTTACGATATACGTCGCTGAAGAGGATCTGTGACGCCCGAGCGAGCCCGGCCGCACCGGCGATGTCGAGTCCGATCGGAAACGTGAACGACGGGACGGGAAATGATCTCCGGGAACGCTAACCGCTAAAGTGCATGTACTGTAGACACGTGCTCGGCGGCGTGTCCGAGCGGTTTAAATGGCTGTACGTACTAATAAGACACTCGGCCTCGTGCACGTACGGGAAAATCCACAGCGACGGCGTGAGGCGGCGAAGCCGAGTCACCGTTACTACCACGAGCGCGACTGTGTTCCTGGAACACGTCATCCTGCAGGGTTTTATTCCTTTTACGCCACAGCGCTTTGCCAGCACGGTGCATTACAGTTACAGTCTACAACCGTTCCCCTGTTCCCACCGATTTCTGCCTGCGCAGGGAGCGCGGCTCTCCTCACGCGGCCAGGGGGGCAGGGGGGCAGAGGGGCAGGGGGGCAGGGGGGCAGAGGGGCAGGGGGGCAGGGGCAGGGGGGCAGAGGGCGATCGCAGAGTCTGTATCCGCTCACAGAGGACGTTTACGGGGACGGCGATAATCGGATATTAACCTGATTAAGACGATTCTCTGATGAAGAAACTCGCACGTAAACAGAGATTATTGATGACGCTGATCCGCTTCACTCGGAGTAAACACATCGAACTGAGACGTGTGGAGTTTTCCTGTTTCAGTCACGTTATCCACGTGTTTTACAGACACGTCTCTCAATCTCACGTATCTCTCTCTTTCTCTCTCTCTCTCTCTCTCACTCTCATTCTCTCTCTCTCACTCTCTCACTCTCTCTATCTCTCTCTCTATCTCTCTCTTTATCTCTCTCTTTCTCTCTCTCTCTCTCTCTCTCACTCTCACTCTCTCTCTCATGCTCTCTCTCACTCTCTCACTCTCTCTCTCACTCTCTCTCTCACTCTCTGTATCTCTCTCAATCTCTCTCTATCTCTCTCTTTATCTCTCTCACTCTCTCTCTCACTCTCTCTATCTCACTCTCTCTCTCTCTCTTAATCTCTCTTTCTCTCTCTCTCAATCTCTCTCTATCGCTCTCTTTCTCTCTCTCACTCTCTCTATCTCACTCTCTCTCTCTCTCTCTTAATCTCTCTTTCTCTCTCTCTCAATCTGTTTCTCTGTCTCTGTCTCAATCGCTCTCTCTCTCTTTCTCTCTCTCAATCTCTCTCTCACTCTCTCAATCTCTCTCTCTCTCTCTCTCTCTATCCCTCAATCTCTCTTTCTCTCTCTCTCAATCTGTTTCTCTGTCTCTGTCTCAATCTCTCTCTATCTCAATCTCTCTCTCAATCTCTCTCTCTTTCTCTCCCTCTCAATCTCTCTCTCTGTGTCTCTCTCAATCCCTCTCCCCCTCTCAATCTCGCTCTCTCTTCTCTCTGTTTCTCTCTCTCCTCTATCTCTCCCCTCTCTCACTATCCTTCCTCTCTCTCCTCTCTGTCTGTCTGTCTCTCCTCTCTCTCCTCTGTTTCTCTCTCTCCTCTCCCTCTCCTCTCTCTCTCTCCTCACTCTCTTTTCCGTTTCTCTCTCTCTCCGCTAGCTCTCCTCCCTACGTCTCTCTGTCTCTCTCCCTCACACATGCACACAGGAGCCTTGCGCATAAAAAATAAAACTAAGTACGAGTTGCCATTGTGTGCTAACTCTGTCAGTGTGTGTGAGGATGTGTGAGACGGAGAGAGAGAGAGAGAGAGAGAGAGAGAGAGAGAGAGAGAGAGAGAGAGTTTACTGAATCATGAACAGTGAGTGTTGTTAGCAGCGCTGTCTTTGGCTTCGTTAGCGGCGCTGCGTGGGTGTGAGAGGACTTCACTCCGGGGAAGCTGTCTCACTGCACTGTGCATTAACTCCTGCTCCTGTCTGTCTGCCTGCCATGCTGCTGGAGTGTGTGTGTGTGTGTGTGTGTGTGTGTGTGTGTGTGTGAGAGATAGTAAATAGTGCTGACTCAACACGCTAGTACACTTTCTTCAAGGATGGTGGCGTGTGAGAGCTGTAACGATTTATAAACACTTTATTTATAACAACGTCAGAGAACCTGACCTCTGACCTCTGACCTCTGCACTATCGGCTGCACTCACGGCACTTTAACCCCAAAATACCCCGATACTTATTTACTGTACGTAGATTTATAAACAGGACGTGCTGTTAGAGGGAAATAATCGACGAAGTGTCTTATTAAAGAACGACGCGGCGTACTTTTTATCCGTTTATAGTTACATCTACTCTATAAACAGTCGTCCCTTCACCCGCGTCCCTTTCCTTCTCTTTCTCGACATTAACACGATGGAAAGAAAAGAAGAAGAAAAAACGCCGCTTGTCATGTGACCGAGAAACCGCAAAAAAAAAAAAAAAAAAAAAAAAAGCGTAAACTCTTCTGTCCTGAAGAATTCCGGCTGCGGCGTTACCTCTGACGCTGGAGACTCCTTCCCTTCCCTTCTCTAAATATTACAGAAGTCCCCATGAATGAGCTGTTGCTATAGAAACGGTAACGCATTACACCAAATGGAGAATGAACCGACACGTCCTGTTCTGACCGGATCGGATCGGAGAAGCCGGCGATCGTGAGCCGGAACAAGCCGCGAATAAACCGCTGAGCCGATTAGCGAACGTGTTGCTAGCGTGTGAACGTAGCGCTCGGCTCGGTGACGAATCAGCTCGACGCACCGCTCTGTCTCGGCGGTGTGTGAGCTGCTTTTTCTTGTCTTCGGGAGCTCCAGGAAAAAAGGGAGCTCCTTTTTTTTTCTTTCTTTCTTTCCCTGGCGCTGTCATGGGTCGAGCAGCACAGAGAAAATTGCCTGAGCCCAAAATTGCCTCAATTACAGTCGATCCGTCGCTAGGCGTCTGAGACGATGGCACGCAGGGAGGAAAAAAAAAAAGAAGTTCAGATGCTGAGAATCGATATCAGACTCTAACAGATCAGACTCGACACACTTTCCACTCCATATCTCATCCGTTCATGAGGAGGCGGAGTCACTGCTGCCATCCTGACCTGGATCATTTTCCCATTACAGCATGACGCGGAGTGTTTTTATTTCTTACTCCGGCCCCGGTGCTGTCGGATCGTTAAAGAGAAGCACAGCGAGATCGAGAGAGGAGCGAAGACTCGGCCGTACAGGATTCCGCGGAGGGTTTTTTGTGATTGTTGCGGCCGGAGAGGTTTGATTCTGCTGCGGCTGTTTCCCGAGTCTGCGATCGGGTTTTGTCTTTCGCGGTGATATCTGTTGGTAAACGAGACCGTTTAGCTGTACTCGTGTTCGACTAACGCAAATCGAAGAGCGCTTCGGCTGAACGCGCGTCGCCATGAGGTCACGTGACGCGTCTCGGCCCGGATCTGCGGAGAATCTGCGGTAATTTGTTTTAAATCGCAGGCTCCTCTGAACATTATCCTCCGAAGTTTCCTTGATTTTGAGTTCATTTCCGTGACTGAAAAATCACTAAATCCTGGAGGGACTGAAGATATATATATATATATATATATATATATATGAGAGAGAGAGAGAAACAAAGAAACAGAGAGGGACAGACACTGACAGAGTGGGGGAGACAGAAGGATAGAGAGCGCGAGAGGGAGAGAGAACTGACACTGAGAGACCGAGACAAAAAAGAGAGAGATAGAGAGAAAGAGCAGTGGTACAACGAGAGCTACAAAAAGATGGAAAGAGACAGGAGGGGAGAGAGACAGACGGAGAGAGAAAAACCGTTCTACTGCATGTCACAGGAGGAAGAAGGAGACGAGACACCTGAGGACAGCTTCTGTCAGATCTCTGCTTTGAAAGAGTGTGATGCAGGATGAACACAGGTGGTGTGGAGGAGAGGAAAGGGTGGGAGAGGAGGGGAGAGAAGAGGAGGGGAGGGAGGGAGGGAGAGGGAGAGGAGAGAAGAGGAGGGTGTTGGAGGGGAGAGGAGTGGAGGAGAGAAGAAGAGGGATGAGGGGGGAGGGGAGGAGAGGAGAGGAGGGGAGGAGAGTAGAGTAGAGGAGAGGAGAGGGGGGGAGTAGAGGAGTGGAGGAGAGTAGAGGAGAGGAGGGGAGAGGAGAGGAGTGGAGGAGAGTAGAGTAGAGGAGAGGAGAGGGGGGGAGTAGAGGAGAGGAGGGGAGGAGAGTAGAGGAGGGGAGAGGAGAGGAGGGGAGGGGAGAGGAGTGGAGGAGAGTAGAGGAGGGGAGGGGAGGAGAGTAGAGTAGAGGAGAGGAGAGGGGGGGAGGAGAGGAGGGGAGGAGAGTAGAGGAGGGGAGAGGAGAGGAGGGGAGGGGAGAGGAGTGGAGGAGAGGAGAGGAGGGGAGGAGAGTAGAGTAGAGGAGAGGAGAGGGGGGGAGTAGAGGAGGGGAGGGGAGAGGAGTGGAGGAGAGTAGAGTAGAGGAGAGGAGAGGAGGGGTGGGGAGAGGAGGGGAGAGGAGGGGAGAGGAGGGGTGGGGAGCGGAGGGGAGAGGAGAGGAGGGGAGCGGAGGGGAGCGGAGGGGTGGGGAGAGGAGGGGAGAGGAGGGGTGGGGAGAGGAGGGGAGCGGAGCGGCGAGAAGAACCTGTGAAAAACACATCAAAACAGAGACGAGCTTAAAAACTGAACAGAGAGGTGGACGAGGAGGACAAAGAGGGAGTCTGAACAGACTCATGAAGAGACCTGCTTTACATTTATATTAGTGTGTGTGTGTGTCTCTGTGTGTGTGTGTGTGTCTGTGTGTGTGTGTGTGTCTGTGTGTGTGTGTGTGTCTGTGTGTGTGTGTGTCTGTGTGTGTGTGCACTACAGTGAAATTAATGCCTGTGACTATTTTAACCCATCTAATAGCACATTTGATCACTCTCTGTCTCTCTCTCTCTCTCTCTCTCTCTCTCTCTCTCTCTCTCTCTCTCTCTCTCTCCTAGCCATTAAACCCAGACTGTCTGGGTAAACACAGTCTAATTACACCTCCAGAGGAAAGCGTGACAAACATGCTTAATGCACGCAGAATTCCTACCCAGCTCACACTCGACACACGTTTAACTGCTTTAGCTTAGTGTTAGAAAGCAGCACTAACAGCATATATATATATATATATATATATATATATATACGTATATAAAATATTAAATCAAATATAGTGGTGCACTGGTACTAAAAAGCGAAACCCCAAATAGAACTGCTGTATTTTATTTACATTTTACATTACATTACATATACATCTCTCAAAGAGTGAGTACATAACAGTAATTAATATTTAGTAATTATATTTATATATAAACACGACTAATACATTTTATTTGCAAGCAGCGATTAGTGGGCCCAAGCACCGAGGGTGCGGGATTGTTTGTTTTCTGAGCCGGTGTCGGTGTGTGGACGGTATTACACCGCATCACTGAACAAAAAGCGTCATTTTCCCTTCACCTGCCATCCTTTAGACAGACTTTCCTCCCTGTTCCGAACCTCCAACATAAAATTCAACTCGCAGCAGGAAGTCCTTCTGGCTGCTTCACTCGACAACCGTGTGTGTTTCTGTCCATCTGCTCACGTCCACGTGATTTTACCTTCCGAGCGTCTTCGAAAGCAGAAAGGACTCGATAGACAGCCAGCGTGTGCGCCAGTGAAACGGAAAGGAGACGCCCGTGTGAGAAGTATGTAAAAGTGTGTCATCGTTGACGTGGTGACGCTTATGAAAGGAGTCTCCGGTGTCGGCGCTTCGTGACGCCCGGGAGTTTTTAACGCAGACGGGTTCACGTTTCGCGGGTTCTCTGTAACGTGACGAGCGGAGCGCTAAGAGAGAGGCTAGTGAGAAAAACAGACTGTTTACAGCCGCTTTAACGCAAGCGATAACCGGAATGAACTCGTTTAATGTAACTCTACATGGGTACAAACAAACAAACAAAAGTGCGGCAAAGAAGGAAAGCTGACTCGACCTGATGTTTTATCTCGACGTCCATCACGAAAATTTGATGGACTTTTTGTCAAAGGACTCAAATTACTTCCAAATGGACACGTTAAAAAATGGATTAAAAGGCAGGAACCTGGCTTTAAATTTTTAAGTGCAGATTGACAGCTGCACTCCCCCCCCCCCCCCCCCCCCCCCCCCTCTCTCTCTCTGTTAGTGATTCATTGATGAAGATCTTTATTGAGGACATGCCAAAAGCATTTGCTCCTTCATAAGCCATAATAATAATAAGCAGTAATTCTCACATCAAGCTGGACTTAATAACACATTTATTTATTTATTTGTTTGTTTGTTTATTTATTTATTTATGGGGCAGTGGTGGCTTGGCGGTTAAGGCTCTGGGTTACTGATCGGAAGGTCGGGGGTTCGACGGCTGCCACTGTCGGGCCCTTGAGCAAGGCCCTTAACCCTCCCTGCTCCAGGGGGCGCTGTATCATGGCCGACCCTGCGCTCTGACCCCAACCTCCTGACATGCTGGGGTATCCGAAGAAAAGAATTTCACTGTGCTGTAATGTATATGTGATCAATAAAGACTAATTGTCATTATTATGTCACAATGCGAGAGAGAGAGAGAGAGAGAGAGAGAGAGAGAGAGAGAGAGAGAGGCTGTATTGCTTGGTCACGGTCCTCAGGACAGAGAAGCTCAGTAATGTCTTCATGATGGGGTCATGGTGGCCTCCCGCCTCCACCCTCCACCCTGTGTGTGCGGAGTCTGCATGTTCTCCCAGGGGCTTCCTCCCACAGGCCGACCGGCGTGTCCGAATGATCCGCGGTGTGTGTGCGATTGCGCCCCGTGATCGGTTGGCACCCCGTCCAGGTCTCCCCGTGACCCAGTGGAGGTATGGAACGGAAGATGAACGAGCAGTTTCTCGATTACGGTGTAATTTCAATTCGAAATGCGTCCGGATACTTTGATCGTGTACACGTACGGTACACCTGTACACGATACACGTGTTTTCTGCACTGACGTTTTTTGTTGTTGTTTTTTTTAAAATCGGCGTAACACGTCACTGAAACGTCGCCTCCGCCTTTAGCACACGCGGCTAGGTTCACTTCCTGCAGTCCGTGATTAATGAACTCCATAATTGCATTCTTCTCTGCAGCTGATATCCGTAGAGATCTGGGAAGACTTGTGTGTGTGTGTGTGTGTGTGTGTATGTGTGTGTGTGTGTGTGTGTGTGCGCGTGCTAACGCAGTGATCCATCCTAAAAGAGGAAATGACCTACTTTAGAACCTGCTGCATTTTAAGCAGTAATAATTGCTGACAAATTATGAAGCTTGCTCAGATTCAAGCAAGCGTCGGGAGAATAAATCTCGATGTTGGAGCGCTGGAGCTCGGCTTACACAGTCCCTCGTGAAAATATCGGAACGTCGAGGCCCGTTCTTTGCTGTAATGTAAGAACTTAGAACGTGACGCCTTTTGTGGCGGATCTGTGGCAGATTTTGTGGCAGACCGTCCGATTTTCACGTGAGCAAAAGTAATGGAACAGATAGATCGTTTTACAGTAAACAACACTTGGTTGCACGTCCCTCGCTCGCAGTAACTGCGCCAAGCCTGCGACCCAGTGACATCCCTGTTGCATTCTGTCTTTTGTGCGTTGCTTTTCCAGACTCTTACAGCAGCCTCTTTCGGTTGTCGTCGTCTTGCCGTCTGACGAAGTTCCTCCCGATTAATCTGGATGCGTTCCTCTGTAGACTGGCAGACAAAACATTCCTGTAAACCTCTGAACGCATTCTGCTGCCACCGTCGTCAATCAAGGTTTGTTTTCAAGATTCCAGAAGCAGCCGTGCAAGCCCAAGCCGTGACGCTACCTCCACCATGAGCTTGATGAGTTGTCTTGGATCATGAGCGGATCCTTTCCTTCTCCACGCTCTGGCCTTTCCATCACTTTGGTAGAGTTCCAGCTCGCTGATCTTCACGTTGGTTTATCCTTTTTAACAGCAAACGCAGTCTTCGCCGGTGAAACCCAGGGCTCAAACCAAGAGTATTAACAGGGCAGTAAGAAATCACTCACGCGTTCCGATATCTTTGCTCACTTTTAAAAAAGTGGCTGGGTTCAAACAAAAGGTGCCAATCTCTAAATTGTTCACCGGGTCTAGATGTAAATATGAGGACAAGCTGAAATTCTGATCTGTCGTCTCGTATTCATCTTCTGCCCTCAAACCCAAACAATAGAACTGGCCTCGCTGTTCCGATACTTTCGGAGCGTTGTGGTATAGCAGATCCCTCGTGTAGATGTGAGGAGGGAAATATAACATAATAATCAGTGTGGGATCAAAGGCGCTCGATGACGCAACTCGTTTCCGACTCAAACGCGACAGCTGCTCGCTTCTCGTTGGCTTCGTGCCGCAGTCGGGGAGAAACATGGCCTCGTTTTGTTTTTTTCCCCTCTCTCTCTTTCTTTTCTCTTTGCTGTGAAGGCGCCTTTAGGTAACATTGCTTTTAAAAGAATCCCGGCGCGTCAGCTCGGCGTGAGCGTCTCGTCTCCAAACAAGCAGATGTGTCGGGTTCGAAGCGGATATATATGCGTCGCAGCTGCACGTTCAGACGTTCAGCTGGAACGGGGCGTGGCGTGAGATGAAACACATTTACGATAGAATGCACCGTACTGTAAGTGGTGCTTGCAGTGCAGAGTTGCTCAGAGTCGGTGTGCAGGCGCTGCATTGGCCTTGAATACCAATGACGAGGACGCGCCGAGGATAATCAGCTCTCACTCCTTTCACTCCGCGCTCGCCGTTCAGGGCCAGATGGCATTAGCATTAAATTTTGCAGCAAGGATGTGAGTTTTATTGTCTGTTTCTACTGCACAGGAGAAAAAAAAACCCCAGCAACATCTCCTGAGCAGGAGTGGAAAAGACATGAGCTGTTGTACTTCGTTACTGCGGATAAGTGTTGCTTTGGTGTATTTATTTCAATTGAGTATTTTCTGAATGTACTTTCAATCCATTACGCCAATCCAACGCGCTCAGTTTAGCGTCCGATCAAGTTGGTCAGTGTAGTTCATCATCTGCTCCGACCTTCTCATGCTGCATGAAGTCGTAGCGCCGTAGCCTTTTGAACATGGACGAGCGACTCAGGCCCTACCTCACTAAAGTGTTTCAGTATGCTGGAGTAAACAAAGACTCGTCTAAAATGTCCCCAATGTCACAACTTGCTTAAAATGTCTCCAGTGTCCCCAACTCGTCTAAAATGTCCACAGTGTCCCCAGCTCATCTAAAATGTCTCCAATGTCCCCAACTCGTCTAAAATGTCCCCAATGTCCCCAGCTCGTCTAAAATGTCCCCAATGTCCCCAGCTCGTCTAAAATGTCCCCAATGTCTCCAATGTCCCCAGCTCGTCTAAAATGTCCACAGTGTCCCCAACTCATCTAAAATGTCCCCAATGTCCCCAACTCATCTAAAATGTCCCCAATGTCCCCAACTCATCTAAAATGTCTCCAATGTCCCCAGCTCGTCTAAAATGTCCCCAACTCATCTAAAATGTCCCCAATGTCCCCAACTCGTCTAAAATGTCCCCAATGTCCCCAACTCGTCTAAAATGTCCACAGTGTCCCCAACTCGTCTAAAATGTCCCCAGTGTCCCCAACTCGTCTAAAATGTCCACAGTGTCCCCAACTCGTCTAAAATGTCCACAATGTCCCCAGCTCGTCTAAAATGTCCACAATGTCCCCAACTCGTCTAAAATGTCCCCAATGTCCCCAACTCGTCTAAAATGTCCCCAATGTCCCCAACTCGTCTAAAATGTCCCCAGTGTCCCCAACTCATCTAAAATGTCCACAGTGTCCCCAACTCGTCTAAAATGTCCACAATGTCCCCAGCTCGTCTAAAATGTCCACAATGTCCCCAACTCGTCTAAAATGTCCCCAATGTCCCCAACTTGTCTAAAATGTCCAGTGTCCCCAACTCATCTAAAATGTCCACAATGTCCCCAACTCATCTAAAATGTCCACAATGTCCCCAACTCGTCCAAAATGTCCCCAATGTCCCCAACTCGTCTAAAATGTCCCCAGTGTCCCCAACTCATCTAAAATGTCCACAATGTCCCCAGCTCGTCTAAAATGTCCACAATGTCCCCAACTCGTCTAAAATGTCCCCAGTGTCCCCAACTCGTCCAAAATGTCCCCAATGTCCCCAACTCGTCTAAAATGTCCACAGTGTCCCCAACTCATCTAAAATGTCCACAATGTCCCCAGCTCGTCTAAAATGTCCACAATGTCCCCAACTCGTCTAAAATGTCCCCAGTGTCCCCAACCCGTCTAAAATGTCCCCAGTGTCCCCAACTCGTCTAAAATGTGCCCAATGTCCTAATCTAAAATGATTCTCCTTTACGTCCCCAACAAGACCTCCATCTCATGTTTCTAACACGACTGTCTTATAGTGATCCAGAGCCAGTTTGCTATGCGAATGCCTGGTCAGACTAGCATCCTTTACAGCAGCTAGCAAAAATTTGTTTAGGCGGCTAGTCGAATTGCAGTGGGGTGCGATTTTACCTGGAGTGTGCTGCGGCACTGCTCCACTGCGCGGATGAATCTGATGGTTTGAGGTATACGCACGTGTTGTGTGTTAGCTCCGATACTTCAAAACGGAGGTGGAGAAGAGTTGAATATTTTCTTGGAGAAGAGGTGAAATTGCTCTCTCTCTCTCTCTCTCTCTCTCTCTCTCTCTCTCTCTAAGAAAATAAGTGCAAATTACCACAATAAGCACAGCAACAAAGAAACAAAAAACAAAAAAACACACTCGATACCTAGCTGAATCAAGCAAACGAGCATGCTAATCTTAGCTAACTACCTATTGAGCCACTGAAATGTCTTACCTGTTCAGCAGAAGAAAAGAAAAAAACCTCTCCGAGTTTTCTACACCTCCCGAAAGCCATGCGGATGTTTATTCTCGTTTTAGCACGGGCTCTGTCGCTTTCCCTTTTTGACTGCAGGCTCTCTGTAGTTTTGAGGTTTCTTGGTTCTGACAGCAGCCGATTCCCCCGACGTCAACGATGATCGCGTTTAGAACTATCCGGATTAAAGCGGCCGTCTAGATGACAGGTCGAAATTCTAAGCGACTCTTGTAAGAACAAATTACAAACATTTCCCCATCCTCAGCCCCACACACACTCGCGATATAGCAGACGTGACATAACCACGCAAAGACGAATGACGTCAAACTGACGTTTCCCGCCAAAACCGCCGGGAGACGGTTTCGAGCGCTGATTTCATAAAAAATACTTGCTCGACAATTGATTTTTGTTCATTTTTAACCCTCCCCCCCAAAAAAAAAGTTCCATACTGCAGCTTTAAATCAGTAAGAGTACGGTCAAGTAGCACTTGAGTAAATGACAAACCGTACAAAACATTACTTCATAAACAAAGTACAATTCCTCAAGTATTTTCCACTTGTGGAACAGATAAAGCGGAATGTTGGGCTTCTTTTTTACGCACCCGCTCAGGCACCTTCAACAATGCGATGAACTACCAGCCCGGTTTGTGTTTTTGGGGAAAAACACCTCGCACCTTGTCCCTCGTGGTTCCTAAGCGGCGAGAACAACAACCGCGAGCGTCTCATTTACAAAGTTCATTCGGATTTTCAATGAAGTTTCCGCGAACTTCATTTTCATTCCGCGCTCGTCGCGTACCCCTGCGCTCCCGTGTTTACGCCGGCCGACTCGACTGAAGCGAGATGCCGTAGATAAAACGCCCCGGGAGGATTTTCAGCCCGGACATTTCCAATCCGTCGCCGTTCAAAGCGTGCGATTAGTCTCCTGGCTGCCGAGTCGCAGGATGCTTCATTAAAAGCGGCGTATCTGCCCCAAATCAGACGTGACGTTCATTGTCAAGGCAACAGGAAGTGCCTGGAGAGATGTCACCTCCACTAAACACCAGACATCCCAGACGTCTGTCTGGAGCTCTGTATACAGATTACAGAATAAAAACACTCTGTGTTGTGCTGTTATAGGAAAATAATCAACGACAGGATGGTGTGATGAAACTGTTACTGTCACCACCATGACGTTGACTCTTTCATAACACGTCGTACTTTTTATCCATTTATAGTTACGTAAAACGTCCACGAAACATTTTCCATCCATCCATCTTCTATAGCGCTTATCCTACAGGGTCGCGGGGAGACCTGGAGCCTATCCCAGGGAGCATGGGGCACAAGGCGGGGTACACCCTATACGGAGTGCCAATCCATCGCGGGCAAATACATATTCACACACCCTTTCGTACAATACGGACACTTTGGACACGCCGATCAGCGTACCTTGCATGTCTTTGGACTGGGGGAGGAAACCGGAGTACCCGGAGGAAACCCCCGCAGCACGGGGAGAACATGCGAACTCCGCACACACAGGAACACGGTGGGACTCGAACCCACGAGTCTGGAGGTGTGAGGCGGTTTGTGATTTTTTTTGTTTTCCATTTGTATCCCACACACACACACACACACACACACATGGGGGAAAAAAGCCCACAGTGAACTGTTTTACAGTATCAGAGCAACGAGCGCACTGTTCAGAAGATACATATGGAGCCATTTCTAAAAGCGTGTGTTGAGCCGTGGAAGCAGATCCGGAGAAATTAGGAGCCGCGATGTGAAACGCCTCATTGGTTTACGTCGACGAATGCCAAATCTCATTCATTAGCATGCAGGAGCATCTGTGAGTAGTTCAGGCGTCCTGCTGGTCCTCATAATCCCCTCAGACGAGCCTGCAAAGCACTTTAATCCTGAGTCAGAGCGAGGACACGAGGCCGTACGACCCGCCTCGACTCCACTCCACCCGGGCTCCTGTCGGACTCGGAGTAACGGCACGACCTGAGAATCGTGTGCAGGGTTCGCTCTTGCGGAAAGCTGGTTTGGGATCAGGACAGAATCTAGGAGACGCCCTTCACGGATATCGCCCGTGCCTCCGTCTCGTCTCGTCACGCCGTTACAGGAAAATAATCAGCCGTGACGGCTTGCTCCTACCACCCTGAAGTGTTTTATTCCTCTCGTACCACAGCCGATCTTCCATCGCTGACCATGTTTTATTTCATAAAGGACATCGTGCCGTACTTATTATCCATTTCTAGCTACAGTCGATGTTGGGGAAGCGAGGTCTCGTTTACGTTACAGCGGCTGCAAACGGACGTTCCCTCACCAGCCTCACTTTTTCATTCAGAACAAACAAATAAGCTACGTAGCTCGTCATGTTACCAATAAATAAATCAATAAATACATAAATAAATAAATAAATAAAAGCAGGAAAACTCATTGTGATGTCACAAATCCTAAAGCTACAGCTTTAACTCTGGTACTGGAGACTCCTTCCCGTACATTTGTTTGTTTGTTTTTTTTTTTAAAGTATATCTGCTCACTACGTTCTGTAGCGTACATCCGAACCATTTCCACCGGAACTGAATATTTCTACGTCGCATCGTTTATACGACCTTTTGTTTTTGTTCGTTTTTCGTACGTTCATTCAAGGAACGAACCCATCATCTGACGTCGGCGTTGAAAAAGGAATAAATGAGACGAATTTGGGGATTATTTTGCAAGCAAAACATTCAAAAAGTTGGATCTTAAGCTCGTAAAAGTGCTTTATTTATATATATATATATATATATATATAAATGTAAATTATATTCCAATTGTAAAATTCCTTCGGAATTAGCGATTGAACTATTGTCTTTCTAATGGCAGGTTACAGGATGTTTATAGAGCAGGTGGATTGTCGTGAAGATTTTAACACACACACACACACACACACACACACACACACACACACACACGCGGCAGCTCTGATGAACGTGATTGTCTCTGACAGCCGGTGATAACGCTGGTGCGCGTCTCACCGCAGGCCGTCGTGTCGAAGGCGCCCGTTTCACACGACATTAAGTTGTAAATGAGCTCGGAACAGGTGCGGAGTTTCCCGGAGCCCGAGCGCGTCGCACCGACGTTAAAAGCAGAAAGACCGATCCGATTTTTGTTTTTCACGTCTGGTAAAGCGGCGTCTTGATGATATTAAGATGGTCACAGATCTGCAGAGCGGCCCACGATAACGCAGTTAAGCCAAGCTTCTTAAATGAAATTGGAATTAAGATGACGAGGCCCGTCTGTCGGCGGATCGCGGCCAGGACGATAAAGCCGGAGACATCCATCACTTCCTGTCAACGCCGGATTTTATAAAGTGAGAGGATGATACGGAGCGTACGTGAAGCGTAAAAAATCCAACTGACAGCATTTTTCCGTTCGGCCGCGACGTTTTTGCCGTGTGTGTGTGTTTGTGTGTGTGTGTGTGTGTGTGTGTGTGTATATATTAACAATAGAACTCTAAATGGAACTAGGAGTTGGTGCCGAAACTCGGCGTGCTTGGATTTTTAAAATTGTATTTTATTTGGCAAATTCTCTCACCCATTTACGATGACGATTTTGGAATATCCTTCAAAAGACGAGCGTTTTCAAAGAACACGCGAAGGACGTGTTATGACGTGAGCCTCCGTTTTTTTTTTTTGTTTGTTTTATTTCCCGTTACTCGTCCTAATCTGTACGACCCTCTGCGAAAACCGTAAATTAAAAAAAAAACACGAAACGTCTTCTTGCTGTACGTATAAGTAGTCCTTCGTGTCCATTTTGTCTCGAGGGTGTGCAAACTTTTGCACGCAACTGTATAATAACACTGTTTATTAGCGTGAAAAACTTGAGGCCACACACACACACACACACACACACCCCCCCACCTGAGTCTGACGAGCAGTGCGCTGAGGAAGAAAGCGATTCGATTTCGAGATGGAGTTACGACCTTGACCGTTTTAATCTTCCGACAGTCGGGGTGGGGTGTTTTTTTGTCCGTTTTTTGGTACACCTTTTCCGATACCGCGATAGGTTCTGTCAGGATGTGTCTTTCCGAGATAGCATGGATGAAATTGAATCTTTAAAATATCATTTTCTATATATATTTTTTAAAACTCCTAGATTGCGCCGTGCGAACCCGGTAGCTATGCACGTCCGTTACTTGTTAGCTACGGTAGCATCATAGCTCCGGGGCAAAAACGAAATAAGCAACTTTAGACCCAGAACATCTCGACTACATTGAGAAGCGGAGTAATTGCCCATTCAGTTTTGCCACGTACCCCTGGGGTCGGGGGTTCGAATCCCGCCTCCGCCCTGTGTGTGTGGAGCTTGTGTGTTTGTTCCGTGCTTCAGGGGTTTCTTCCGTGTACTCCGGTTTTCTCCCTCAGTCCAAAGCCGTGTACTGTGGGCTGATTAGCGTTTCCAAAGTGTGTTTGTGTGTGTGTGTGTGTGTGTGGTTGTGCCCTGCGATGGGTTGGTCCATATGGAAAATGGATGGTCGGGATGAATGGACACAGTGTAGGGTTCTGGTCAGGATTCTGTGAAGCTGCATCACATTGTCATGAGTCATGAGGCAGAGGTCAGCGGGATTGATACAGTGAAGCGAAGAGTATGAAACTGGCGTCGGAGTACACCCTGGGCTCCGGCAGCTCCTCGCTCTCCAGCCTGAGTAGATCTCCTGGTTTGGAGGTGAGTCGGTGTGAACTTCTCAGTTCTGCAGCTCCTGAGGCTCCTGCGGTTTGTGCGGCTGATTTAATCGGATATCAGCAGAGTGTTCAAGGTGAAGGTTCAGTTTACCGACTCTGATTTGCTGATTTAGATTCTGTAGACTTTTGTTCTAGTAGTTTCCTTCTGCGTGTATAACTTGACTTTTTTCCTGATGTATGCTGGATTGAGTATTTAATACAACGCTGATGTGCTGCGGTGAAGAAAATAGGAGTGTGTGTTGGATTGGATCCATCTGATTCGTTCCTGCTGCACAACAGTGTTCAGTGAGGTGGAGAACAATGGAACAATGGTGTTTTTTTTCTAATAATGTGTGTGTGTGTGTGTGTGTAGAATCCCAGACCAGGCCAGTGGAGCACGTTCAGCCGAGAAGTGTCCTTTCTCGACATTGCTGTAGAGATGTGATTTGCTTGGCAGTGTGAGGAAAATATACAGGAGCGTGCGAGGGACATGTGCGGGTGCGAGGGACATGTGCGGGTGCGAGGGACATGTGCGGGTGCGAAGGACATGTGCGGGTGCGAGGGACATGCGTGCGTGCGAGGGACATGCGCGCGTGCGAGGGACATGCGCAGGTGTGAGGGACATGTACGGGTGCGAGGGACATGTGCGGGTGCGAGGGACATGTGTGGGTGCGAAGGACATGTGCGGGTGCGAGGGACATGTACGGGTGTGCGGGTGCGAGGGACATGTGCGGTTGCGAGGGACATGCGCGGTTGCGAGGGACATGCGCAGGTGCGAGGGACATGTACGGGTGCGAGGGACATGTACGGGTGCGAGGGACATGTATGGGAATCCTGATATGTTTTACAGAGCACCACAACCGCGAACATCGCTGTAGCTATGGAGACGCTGATGAGGAGATTAATAAATCTCTCCTAAGAATAAAGATGTTTCCTGCCTTCACACCACTGAAACACTCTCGTCTTTTGATTCTCTCGCTCTTTAATCCCTCGTTCCTCTGGGAACCTGACAGAGCAGATAAAAGAGATCAGTGCCACCCACCAGCGCGTCCCTCAAACCCCAAACGCAGGATTTCCCGGGATTTCATTAACACATGCAGTACAGATGTTTCCATGGGCTGGAAATGGGCAGCCTCCGTTTTAAAACAAAAACGTTTCTTTGCGGCTTGCGTCGTGAAGAGGAAACTAAAACTAAAGTAATATTTACGATAAGATTTTTAGTCGTGTCAGGACAACGTTAGAAGTAAAGACGGAAGTAACGTACACTATATTTCAGACAAAAACGCGTCCAGGGAGGGAGTGTATCATTTTAAATCTCACGTTTACTCCGTATTGACTGATATTTTCGTAACGTAGATGCAATATGTTCGTTGTAGCATTTTATTTCAATACATCTGCCAGACGAGCTTGCTAATGTTTGCTGCTTAGCATTAAAGCTCGTTATATACTGTAATAGCTTGGGTTCTGTACAACTAGCTAGCTAGCTAGTAAGTTATACCTCGTATCATGTTTGCGAAAGTGAATTATCGACGTATAAATGTTTAATGTGCGCTACGGACTACGATCAATTCGTGCCCGTTGTTAAAAATCTACCAAGTTGCCAACAAATTGTACATGCAGTACGACTGCCACTAGGGGGCGAACTCTTAGCTACAGAATGAGAATTAGCCACGGCTAACGCGGGTGTACGTTTCTGTTTCATACCAAGCGCTAACACAATAAGGGAAGCGACTTTGGAAAACCTTATTTATTTATTTATTTATTTATTACTTCCACCCCTGAGAGCCGAAATGCATATTTTATTCCCTGCGCTCAGTCGAGCTCTGACCTTCTCACCTTCAGCAACACACACTGCACGGTCAGACCCAGCGGCGTCCGCGCTGTCTTACGCCAACAACGCTCTGAAACGTGTGCTCTCGCTGACAGGACGGTGGAACCACAGAGAATAACGTCAGAGTACGCAGAGAAAATATATATATATATATATATATATATATATAAACATGGTTTACTGAGCCGTGTCTTGTCCTTCACGCTTACTGACCCGGAAACTCTGAAGATCTTAAGCGGCGTCTGATAGACAGGCAGTACATCGGGGGGAAAAAAACATTAAAAATCATGTTTACGTGCATTTCAGGAGCGTTTACACGATCGGTCAGTCAAGAATCTCGTTTCTTTCGCGATACAAGACGTTGCAACTGGATAAAAAAACCCCAGACGAGGCGCAGAAATCGATTCTTCCTTTCTTAACTAATCTTATATTTGTGCAGACGGATATGAAGGAAGGATACGGGTTGAATTGCACAAACACACGCGCAGAATAGCCTGATTTTTATTCATCCCAAACCAGCGTGTCCTTATATTATGTTGGACTCGAGCTATTTTCGAATTGAAAAGAGTTAGGACAGCGGTTCTCGACCTATCGTGAGCTCCGGACGCCCTTCACTCCGCGACAGTTCTAGGCGATATATGTATTTAACCGTCATTTCTATATGTGTTACTTTATTTGATTAATATTTCAACGTTAATAATGTTAACGTTGGACATTTTAAAACGGAATCAAAACGTTTCCAGGTTTTATTTTATCGATTTTTTTTTTTCACGTTTTATTGTTGGCGTGACATTTTAAATCTGACTCTCTGGAGGATCTGTTGTTTATTTTATCCGTCAACGCGACGCTTGAACTTGTCTGCCAAATTATCGTTTCGTGTTTTTTTTTAAACAACCAGATCGGTTCATTTTAAAACGTGTCTTGAATTGTTCCTACATTCGTTGGGCGTATGATATATTCGAATATATTTTGATACATTTAACAAACATATGTATGTTATTTAAACGTTTTAAAAACTTTCCTACGGCCCCACCTGTAATTACGCCACGGACCACTAGGGGTCCCACGGTTCAGAAACGGTGAGTTAGGAGATAATAATTCGGTGTGATTTTCAGATCCGTTTAAATTACTACGCTCCTACTGACTGTTGCTAACTGCTTTCAGCGGAAAGTAGGTAAAGCCTGCTCGCATGTCGCTGGTTGACGTCATGCTCTAATTAGCATATTCATGATGTCATCGTGCCGTATTTGCATTCCGCCTAGCGTCAGCCTTTTACGTCTGTTTGCTTCTCTCGTACTCTCTGTGCTAACACGCTGTATTTTAACACAGCCGGATTCCCGATAAAGCCGCTCTCACGTACGTATTTTTCCGTTTCTGTTGTCAGAGTATGAAACAGTGTCGCTAGGAAACGCGGCCTGTTAAGACTGATTGAAAACTGTCAACCTTTCAAGGTTCTTCAGTTGTCTGTCTGGAGGAACCTTTTAAAGGTTCTATGTAGATCCCGTCAGTAGTGTTTCCTATCGGAAAGGGTTATGACTCGGAACCCCTTACAGAACCAACGAAGAGCTATGTTTTCCGTAATCCGGTAGGTCGTCCACTTCTACGTCAGTGGATATGGTAAATAAACACATAAACAAACAAACAGACAAATCTAAATAAATAAATCGCCTCAAGTGCCTTTTCTCTATTTTCCTGTTTTTCCTCAACATCCTAAACATCATACGATCGTTCGCCTCGTAGCTCGTTGGCCGGCGCTTTAAACTCCGTGAAGTATTATTTTTCCGACGTCCGCGCGGCTCGTGAATGGGAGTGATCGAGCGTTGTGATTTTGTACCGCTGTGAGAAAAGGAACGTGTTTGAGACGATCTGAACGCCGTGTTCGAGAGGCTGTAATCGCCCCCTCGGATCCACGGAGAGGTCGTCCTCGGCTCGTTCATCACTCTCCCGCCCGCGGCTCCGGAGAGACTGAAAGCTGTTTTGCTACCAGCGGAGCTGTTTACGGCTCGGAAATGACACGGAATTATTAATGAGGGGCTGCGGCAGAGATTGGCTGCATGCTTCTGTCGCCCCAGCTGTAGCGCTTTTATATGTGGAGCAGCGTCTTCGAGTACATCCTGGACCGTGTGTGTGTGTGTGTGTGTGTGTGTGTGTGTCACAGCAAGGGTCCAGGAGCGTCTGAATGAATGGTTTTGTAAAGGTTTCTAGTTTTATTACGTCTTAAACCCAACGCCAGAAGCATCTTATGACTCCAAATTCCTAAAAGAAAATATTAAAAGCTCGAAACAAATAATTAACGGTAAGTAAGTAATTAAACGCTCTGTGTCCTGCTGCTATCGGAAAATAATCGGTCGTGCGTTGTTTGTTTTTTTTTTATTCCTCTTACGCAACAGCGGTCTCTCACCGAGTACACGTTTTTTATTCGTTAAAGATCAACACGTCATACTTTGGGGGGGAAAAAAAAAAAAATCTGTTTACCGTATAGTTACATTTAAATGTTATCGCTTACGTTATCGCAGCTGTAAACAGCCGCCCCCTGAAATCGCCAGCCTCTGTTCTTTTTTTTATCTCTCTCTTGAAAGCAAAAACGCAGCCTGTCACGTCACCGCGAAACCGCGACGCGTGAAGACCTCCGACTTTTTGACGTGAAAGGAGACTTAAAGTGAACTCTGACACTGGAGACTCCTTTCCATAAACGTTCGACACGATAAACACGACCTCCTCCACCGCTTCAGCGCTGTTTATCCGGAGCGTCCGGCGCGCCTCGTGGACGAGCCGTTACTATAGAAACGATACGTACAGGACGTTACGATACCGACGAAACGCTATAATGAACTGATATCGATTTTGTCATATATATATATATATATATATATATCGATCGACAGGGTACAGAGGCCACGCCTCCTTGACTGGGACTAACAGACGGAAACGCTATGATAACGTTCCCAAGCAGTGAACGCTGGTAATAAACGAGACAGAAAGAGGTCCAGTCTCCATCTCGTCTCGGTGTTTCGGCTCAGTGTCAGAAATATCGAGTCTAGCTTGCTGGGTTTGTAAATCCTTCTCCATCCTTCGTCGTCCTCCTGAGCAGGGTCAGAACCCAGGACGGAGTCTCTTCTGTATCCTCAAACCTGCACTGAATGCTGATGAAGTTAAACCCGCCATCGTGCTCGCTTTGTTTTAGTTTATTTATTTTTATCGCTTTGTCACTTCTGAATGAATCTGAACTGCATTTTTCTTTCCTCCTTCTTCATAGGCGAGCCACGGAAGTTTGACCCGGCCTTCCGGGGGCCCGTCCATAACAGGTAAAGAATCCTTTTTCATTCATTATAGCTTATAGACAGTCCCTAATGTTTACAGTATAGGGGTGGAACACAGTGACGCTATCTGTATCTGTTCCCGTGCTCCAATTATTCATGATTATATCTGTATTCGGGTTTAAATCCAAAGTGGGTGTGGCCTAAACCACAACGGTTTTTTTTGTTGTTGTTGTTTTTTGGTGACTCGCGGTGTGGGACGACTTCTGGCTCTGAAAGTTCCTCAACCTCAGCTACATCTCTCCAGCCCATCATTACTGTATACAATATTTTCTAACCAATTTAGTTTCGCAAAATACCCAGAAGTCCCTGAAATGTCCCCGTGACCTTTTTTGTCGCGCCCTGATGCGTCTCAAACGGAAGTCCTTTCCGGCAAATCTTTCTTTTGACCCGACCTGAGATCTGAGCCCAGAACACAGAGTAATGCTGCTATTATTATCATCATTATTGTTTATTTTTCCGATTTTTAAACTAATCGTCAGTTTGGCATTTGATTGGAATCTTCCTGTTTATTTCAACAGAACACTGGACTCGTATGACTGGAAAAATCTCCCAAAATGGCCCCCAAGTCTTACAGGACTTGCCTATAAGCGGTATAAGAAGACGTATCCGTGACTAGCTGTAACGTCTATATAGTACCTGAGTCACACACACACACACACACACACTAACCCAGTTCGAGCAACAGGGAAGCGTTAAATAAAAAATGAGAACGTCGTCCATCTCGTGTCCTTAATTACTACTGACAGCACAGCACACACCGAGAGCGTGTTAACTTGTCCAGCGCCGGACAAACCCCTGCAGAGTTGAATCAACTCTCACGCTGTCTATTAGCCGGTCAGGAAGGAGGCGTGGCCTAAAGTGCGAAGGTGGAGTTGGTCAGACGGAGGTGATTCGTTTCCTAATATCGTCTCGTTCACAGAGGTCTGTACGCATGAACTGATTTTTTTTTTTTTTTTTTTTAAATGTCGACGTTTTCAGTAAGGAGATGTTTATTTAACGTTTAAGGAAGGAGTCTCCAGTGTCAGAGTTAAAGCTGTATGAAGCTGTATAAAACGTCAAGAGAGGGGAAAAAATAAGATCGGCGGGTGAGGGGACGGGCGTTTATAGCCGCCGTAACGTGCGTGAGGACGGGGATTAATTCTAAACGGATAAAAATGACGCCGCCGTCCGTCACATATAGTAGGAACGAAGCACTTACGAATACGAACGCTCGCTCGTTGGAGGGAAATAATCCGCTTTAGCGGTAACTGATCACATCGTCGATTATTTTCCTAAAACGAAACAACGACGGACGAACAGCCGTCTTCCCCCTCTGGGGGGTTTCTTCATCGCAGCCTTCCATCTTACCAAAACACCTAGTCCCCTGGAACAACCATTCATCCTTTAATCCTCTTTCCGAGCTTTAAACGAAAAGAAAAAAAAAACCACCAGACATCTTCATGAGCTCAAACAAACGCGTGCGTTATGAACCTGGTGATGAAGCGTAATTATCTTTTCCTCCGAGTGCCATATTGTGGAGATTATTGCAGCTAATCATTAAGGCGTGCGCTGCGATGCAATTACGCCTCACGGACGACCAAAGATTAGCCTTCAAATACCTGTAAACACCCCTCTCCTCGGAGGCTCGAGTCAATACCGGGGCTGAATAATTCTCCCTGGCAGGGACTCGACGTCCTTGGCCGTTTAAATTCCTCCCAGACACGCTTGAAGTGATAAGAGCGAGATGGCAGAGATTGCTTTTTTTTTGATAGCACGAGATGTAATTATAGATCCCGGTACAAACAGCGCAGCCGTTACTCACGAGCTGGAAAAACAAGAACCTTGGACGGGAGGAGAAAATGCAGATTAATGCCATGCCGGTTGTTTTTCTTCCTTTTGTTTTTAATTGAGTTTATTCTCACTTCCGCCCACGGCGCTAAATTGGCAGCCTTGCTAGTTGTTTATCTTTCATGCGATCGGACGCTCACCGTACTGTAGGTCTGAGGAAATTGCTTAGTAGAAGCAGGTTTGTGATTTTAAAGACTCGATGACCTTCTGAAGTCTGTGTTTCTCTCCTTGGCGTGGAAAAAAAACTGAACCTGGCTAGCTATCGGCGTCGTGTAAGTAATGTTTAACTACTAGCTAACTAGCTAACCGCTATTATATACACACGATCAGCCATAACATTAAAACCACCTGCTTCATATCGCGTACGTCCTCCTTGTGCCAGCAAAACGGCTCCGATTCGTCGACGCACGGACTCCGCAGGACCTCTGAAGGTGTGCTGTGGTACAGGATCTGGCACCAAGAGCTTAGCGGTAGATCCTTTAAGTTGCGAGGTCGGGCCTCCGTGGACCGGACTTGTTTGTCCAGAACATCGTGATCGAGATCTCGGGAATTCGGAGGCCGGAGTGATTAAAAGACGCAGCTTGTCATGCTACCAAAAAGCTGCTCTGTCCTTAAGATGACTCCAAGTTCAAATCCGACCTCCGACTGTTACTGGAGACTCCTTCCGTAAATGTGAAATAACAACCCCACCCCCATCCCTGTGTACGTTGTTAGGTATCATGAATACAAACCTGTGATGGATTATTTCTGTTTGTTTCTCTGAGCTCACTCTGTAGTCTAACTCCGACCCATGTTAACGCTCCGCATTTCTAATTAGCGCCGGTTAGCCAAGCGTGTCGTTCAGAAATCCCTCCACCGCCTCCTGGCTCTGTTCAGAGCTGCGCCACGTAAAAAAAAAGGCGCTCCTCGAGAGTTGTGTTGACCTGATTTTAATCTCGGTTCAGTCTCCACCCGAGGCACGTCAGGGCTTACCGCGCCCGTTACGAAGTCCTGTAAATGTGCGACGGGCTTCGGGGGCGGCTTCGAGCAAATTAAAGTTGCCCGTCGAGGGACGTGTCGGAAGGAGGAGCGAAAACACACTCTTTCGGGATGAAAGCAGGTCACGCGGCGGTACCTGTGCTTGCGAAACTGAAGATAAACCTTACCTCCACCGCAGAGTGACTTCAGTCCAGAGAGACGGGGCGTGTGTGAGAAAGAAAAACGCTGCCTAGACAGACAGGAAGTCATCGAGCCGAACCTGAACGGTCGTAACGTTTTGGTATTCTGAGATCGTTTCCCACAATCCTTCACATTAGCTCAGGTGCATCATCCGGTGTGGATGGAAATGACTGAGAACGTGAGCGGTCCGTTTGACCCGATTTGTATTTCCGATGAGAAACCGCCGGAGCAGTGACAGGATGTTGACCCTACTGTATTTTCCTCAGGGGGAAAAAACGGTACTCGAACGTCCTTTCGCTTGTTGCGGAGGTGAAGCGTAAACCTTTTGAACCTTTTTAATAAGTACCTTTCGACTTTAATGAAAAAGGTACAATTGTGTGCGTGTGTGTTTTGTTTTGTTGTTGTTGTTGTTGTTGTTTTGCTCTAATTTTCCATTTATTTTACGCACACGGTTTCCAGGCCGTGGTGTTGAAGGATTACGGAGCGGTCATTAAATCAGCAGCACTATTAAGGGAACGTGTTAAGGTGTGAGGAATAAGATCATCTTTCATGTCCAGAAGTCTTTTTTTTTTTTCCCCCCGAAACCAAGGTCGCTAAAACACTTCCATTATTCATTTCAGGAAGTGTACGTCTTTGACCTTTCTGCAGAAGGAAGCGTGTTTTTTTTAAACGCCCCGGTGCTCCGGACATCGCTTGAAATCAAAACGAGCGATTTGTAATTTACTCTAATGTCCAAGAGCAGGTAGAAGATTCCGGTCATGCTTAAAGGACTACTCCGGGATTTTTCTGCAGATTCTCTAATCTGTTGTCCTGTAAGAGAACCGAGAGAGAGAGAGAAAGAAAGAAAGAAAGAAAGAAAGAAAGGAGTATAATGTATACTGGAAGTTTAAGGGCAGTAGTTGAATTCCATTTAGATGAAATATTTCGATATCTGATTAAATAAAGCCATTTTATAGCTGTAATAATAATAATAATAATAATAATAATATTGATATAGCTATTTTTAATATGTTATTTAAATAAAAAGCAATAGAAATAGCAAAAAAAAAAGGGAATAAATTATACTAAATATGAATAGAATTATTTATGTAAAAATAACCAGGAATGAATTAAGGTAAACGGTAATAACAAGTGCTTCGGTGAAGCGGGAAATGCTAGCTCGGGGGGGAAATCCTTTACGCGTATTACTGTACGCTTTCCAGAGACACGGGGCTCCGGATTGTGGAGCGTGTAATCTGTAAGCTCAGGAAACTAAAAGCGGAACAAATCTCTGATATAATAATAATAATAATAATAATAATAATATACACATTATATTGAGCTTCGTCTGAATTTGCAAAAATTCATGTTTCTACAAAAAAAAAAAAAATCTGTTGTATAAATTCTCACTGGCAAAACTGCTGCCCTTCCATTCCCTTCCATCTGCCCTTCCATTCCCTTCCATCTGCCCTTCCATTCCCTTCCATCTGCCCTTCCATTCCCTTCCATCTGCCCTTCCATTCCCTTCCATCTGCCCTTCCATTCCCTTCCATCTGCCCTTCCATTCCCTTCCATCTGCCCTTCCAGACTTCCACTGTGTATGTGCGTTTGTAAAAAGTATTTTGTAAACTCAGTTCAGGGAAACAAGTTGAAATTCTTGTCCACGCAGTAAAGAGGCAGGGGATAGAGAGTAGAGGCAGGGGATAGAGAGTAGAGGCAGGGGATAGAGACTAGAGGCAGGGGATAGAGACTAGAGGCAGGGGATAGAGAGTAGAGGCAGGGGATAGAGAGTAGAGGCAGGGGATAGAGACTAGAGGCAGGGGATAGAGAGTAGAGGCAGGGGATAGAGACTAGAGGCAGGGGATAGAGAGTAGAGGCAGGGGATAGAGAATAGACGGGATAGAGACTAGAGGCAGCGGATAGAGACTAGAGGCAGCGGATAGAGACTAGAGGCAGGGGATAGAGACTAGAGTCAGGGGATAGAGACTAGAGGCAGCGGATAGAGACTAGAGGCAGCGGATAGAGACTAGAGGCAGCGGATAGAGACTAGAGGCAGGGGATAGAGAATAGACAGGGGATAGAGACTAGAGGCAGGGGATAGAGACTAGAGGCAGGGGATAGAGACTAGAGGCAGGAGATAGAGACTAGAGGCAGGGGATAGAGACTAGAGGCAAGGGAAAGAGAATAGACAGGGGATAGAGACTAGAGGCAGGGGATAGAGACTAGAGGCAGCGGATAGAGACTAGAGGCAGGGGATAGAGACTAGAGGCAGGGGATAGAGAGTAGAGGCAGGGGAAAGAGAATAGACAGGGGATAGAGACTAGAGGCAGGGGATAGAGACTAGAGGCAGCGGATAGAGACTAGAGGCAGGGGATAGAGACTAGAGGCAGGGGATAGAGACTAGAGGCAGCGGATAGAGACTAGAGGCAGGGGATAGAGACTAGAGGCAGGGGATAGAGAATAGACAGGGGATAGAGACTAGAGTCAGCGGATAGAGACTAGAGTCAGGGGATAGAGACTAGAGGCAGGGGATAGAGACTAGAGGCAGGGGATAGAGACTAGAGGCAGGGGATAGACACTAGAAACACCGGAGTTTTCCTGTAACTGAACGCTGTGAGTGAGCCGCTGTGGAACAGAAGACTGAGAGATCAGAGGAAGTGCCTCAGCCATTTCCTTTTCTCCTGAGACAGCAGGCAGGGTTTTGATGGGTTCATGAGGACAGCAGCATATGTCTCTCTCTCTATCTCTCTCTGTCTCTCTCTCCCTCAGTTTCTTTCTCTCACTCTCTCTCCATCTCTCTCTCTTTCTCTGTCTAACTCTCTCTCTTTGTCTCTCTCTCTCTCTCTCTCTCTCTTTCTCTGTCTAACTCTCTCTCTTTGTCTCTCTCTCTCTCTCTCTCTCTTTCTCTGTCTAACTCTCTCTCTCTCTCTCTCTCTCTCTCTCTCTTTCTCTCCCTCTCTCTCTCTCTCCCTCTCTCTCTTTCTCTCTCTCCCTCCCTCTCTCTCCTGTCCTTGTCAACAATCTGCATCTGTGACTCCGTCCCTGGAGTTTCCTCCGAAGCGCTCCATGTGCCCTTGCTGCTTTGCTGTTATGAGCTCGCAGCCTTGATCAGCGCTTCAAAGCTTTATCGAGCGCTCGCTCGCTTTCTCTCTCTCTCTCTCTCTCCCTCTTTCTCTCTCTCTGTACGTTCGAATTCATCACGTTAATTCCAGCAGAATTCAAACCTTCCCTTCCTCCACATTCCTTCTAATTGCGTGAGATCGGGTTCGAGCGTTCGAGCCGGGTCCTGGAGGACATCATCAGCGCCGAGTTCTGAACTAAAGGAAAATTTCACAGTGTTGGGAAATGTGTAAATAATTGATTGGGTCAGAGGTAGAGAATTCACTCTGACTGTTTGGATGGAGAAAAAAAAACTGCACCGATCTTAAAAAAAAAAAACGACTCGTGGAGACGATATTGTTCACTACTGCGATAATAACAAAACCAGAACCTGAAACATCCAAAGCCTCCAAAAACGTTAAAGTTATGATTTGCATAAGTATTCACCCCCGTTGCCGTGAAACCTAAATCGGCACGATCAGATCGCGGTAGATCGGCGTGAATTGCGTCGCAGGACATCACATACAGTTTGTCAGTTGGTTTTAAAAGTTGGCTGGATGAAAGTTTCTGTCGCTCTCTGGGGTTCCTGGACGTGATGAAGATCTTCCCTCAGTCCTCTTCCTTCCTTGCAGAAGCTGCACGGACGTGCTGTGCTGCGTGCTCTTCGTCGTCGTCATCCTCGGCTACGCCGCGCTCGGCACTGTGGGTGAGTGGCTGCTTTTGTCCGCTTTCCATCAGGTCTGAAATCATAAACTCGTCTTTCCTCGGGGGAAATAAAAAGGTCCATCTTTCAGTTTCATAACACGTAACGTTTACCGCCGGACGTCAAGCCCCACTTTGTTTGAAAAACACTTTTCGGAATTAATTAAAGGGGTTTATTAGTTCCGTGAGAACGAATACACGTAAGTGTTTCACTTTATTTTCCATTTCTGGTGGAAGAGACTTGTATTCATTTCTAGCTTTATTAACATCGTAATCGAATCCAGTACAAAGCTAAGAAAGCCGTCACACAGATATCTGTTTATTTCTTTAGTTTTGTATTAGATTTGCATACGGTGCGCTATAATAGCTAACAAGTATAATAGCTAACAAGTCTGTTCACTCTAAAATCTTTTGTGTAGTCGTGCTTCATGACTCGTGGTTCATGAACACGAATAAATCTTCACAATGTAGCTGAACTCGATCGATCATACTATCAAGACGGCCATATTGAACAGCTGAAATGACTCTAGGCTCCGCCTCCGAATATCTTAACGTGTTATTGTACAGTCTGTTCAGGATTTCACTCCGTTTTTTTTTTTATTTTTTCGTCGCGGCCGAAAACGCTCGATTCTACTGCAGTTTTTTTTTTTCTTCTTCGAAATTTGCGACGCAACTTGCGGAATTTTTTTTTTTTGCGATTGATTGATTGATTGATTTTGCAGAAAACTACTTGAATCGGCGCGATTTAAAATCGCACGAAATTGTCTTTCGCGGTGATGTTTGTTGGTACACGTGACCTTTTTCGCTGTACCCGTGTTCGACGCACGTGAATCGAAGAGCATCTCGGTCCGAATCCGCGGTATTCCGAATCTCCGAATTACGCGGTTTGCGTGATTTTGCGTTCGTTTCTGCGATCGCAAATTGGCGAAATCCTGGACAGACTGATCTATGAACATGAACATGAACAAAACTTCACAATGCAGCTGGACTCGATCTATCATAATATCAACATGGCCATACTGGACAACTGAAATAACTCTAGGCTCCGCCTCCGAAGGTTTTAACATGTTCTTGTATTGTTCAAGAAGTTGAAAATATGGTTCCAGGGTGTAAAAATGTCTAAATGTTTTTTTAAAAACGAGATTGTGTTGCTCAACGAAGCCATTTGAAGATGTATGTGGGTGTGGACAGAACATTTTGGGTGTCTTTCGTGAGAAAATGTTCGGGCTTGTCGACTACACGAGGTAAAATGGGAGAATTTTTGTTTATTTGTTGCTTTGTATTAATTTTCCCTGAAGGTTCTAACATTCACTGCTACAGTAGCCATCTTAGCTCCCAGCTTGTTACCTTTTTCTTGGGATTTTGTGAATAAAAGACAAATCCTTGCACAGTAGTGTGGCATTGGAGCCTTACACATAAAGATAAAAGAGCACTGAATAAGGAGAGAGAGTGGGCGAGAGCGTGTGCTTGATTTCTGTCTGAACTATGAATATTTCATATTGTTCGACCCCATGAGGACGTTCTAGTCGTTCTCAGTGCGTAGAGCTAACTCTACTTCCACTAATCCACTGTTTTCTGAGTTAATCGATGAGTTCTGAGGTCAGTGAGCTGGAGAGGTCCAGGCAGGACACCACCGGCTCTGTATTAACGAGTGAAAAATGCCGAAACGTCCGATTACGCATTGGTTCAGCGGGTAGCGTAGCTGCTTCACTGCTGCGGGGTTGCCTGGTTCGATCCCGGGTTCTCCGTGTCACTGAGGGTTCTCTGGTCTCGCCACCGAAAACAGCGTGACGATCTAACCCGGGAAATGAAACCCAACTTTCTCGTAGTCCTAACCTCGTGCATCAATGAACGACCTCCAAGCTGCGATGAAAACAGAAGCTTCGGGATCAGGATTGGTTTCACTTTTATTCATGGCATTTTGACAGATGCTCTTATCCAGAGCGACGTACATTTAAGCTTTAAGGGCCTTGCTTAAAGACCCAACAGTGGCAGGGATTTGAACTCACAACCTTCTGTGCAGCAGACCAACATCTTACCCACTGATCTTACCCACTGATCTTACCCACTGATCTTACCCACTGATCTTACCCACTGATCTTACCCACTGATCTTACCCACTGATCTTACCCACTGATCTTACCCACTGATCTACCCACTGATCTTACCCACTGATTCTACCCACTGATCTACCCACTGAGCTGCCACTGAGCTGCCACTGAGCTGCCACTGAGCTACCCACTGAGCTACCACTGAGCTGCCACTGAGCTACCCACTGAGCTACCACTGAGCTGCCACTGAGATACCCACTGAGCTGCCACTGAGCTACCCACTGAGCTACCCACTGAGCTGCCACTGAGCTACCCACTGAGCTACCACTGAGCTGCCACTGAGATACCCACTGAGCTACCACTGAGCTGCCACTGAGATACCCACTGAGCTGCCACTGAGCTACCCACTGAGATACCCACTGAGCTGCCACTGAGATACCCACTGAGCTGCCACTGAGATACCCACTGAGCTACCCACTGAGCTCCCACTGAGATACCCACTGAGCTGCCACTGAGATACCCACTGAGCTGCCACTGAGCTACCCACTGAGCTGCCACTGAGCTACCCACTGAGCTGCCACTGAGCTACCCACTGAGCTCCCACTGAGCTACCCACTGAGCTGCCACTGAGCTACCCACTGAGCTCCCACTGAGCTACCCACTGAGCTCCCACTGAGCTACCCACTGAGCTGCCACCGAGCTACCCACTGAGCTGCCACTGAGCTACCCACTGAGCTGCCACTGAGATACCCACTGAGATACCCACTGAGCTCCCACTGAGCTACCCACTGAGCTCCCACTGAGCTGCCACTGAGATACCCACTGAGCTGCCACTGAGATACCCACTGAGCTGCCACTGAGCTACCCACTGAGCTCCCACTGAGCTGCCACTGAGCTACCCACTGAGCTGCCACTGAGATACCCACTGAGCTGCCACTGAGATACCCACTGAGCTGCCACTGAGATACCCACTGAGCTGCCACTGAGCTCCCACTGAGATACCCACTGAGCTCCCACTGGTTTCATATTTACAATCGGTTTGAAAACACTCGAATGCTCGTGTTTGTCTCAGGATTGTCAGGACGTCTCAGTCTATATCTTTTGACCGAAACCACAAGCGTTAAATTTCCACTAGGACGCGATGTTCGTGTCCCGCACATCGCCATCGTCTGTGTCAGTCGGTCAAATTGCCTGCGAGCTTGGAGCTCATGAGCCTCAGATTTGAAGTCTCATTAGTATCATGCTGTAGAGCTAGCCGGATAACCGAGATGAAATTCTGTGCGAAGGCGAAGGTTAATACGCAGGGTGAGGGGAAAAAAACGCCCGTGAGAAATGAGATCGTCTCCGTGACACGGCTTTTTAACGTAAGCCATTACGTCTCCGTGTCATCCGTGCCATTGAGCGTAGCCGCGCTTCCACCTGCAAGCCTTTTTAGTCCCCTTCAAAGTCAAGTGCACTTGTGAATCTGAAACAGGGATTCATGCGTCGTTTTTACGCCAATCAGCCCTGGAGCTGTAGAGCTTCTTCTTTCTTCCTTTTTTTCTTTTCTTTTCTTTTTTTTTTAAAAAACGGCATCATGTCTCTTCATGACAATTTAAAAAAAAATGAATTTCTAGCCAACAGCAATTGAAGTACAGATATTCCAAAAAAAAAAAAGGGATCAGTAAAGTCTCCCTCTACAGCAGCCAAGAATGATGTCACCATCCTGTACACACACACACACACACACACACGCACGTGCATACAGATGACACACCACTTTAATCCTCTCGAAAAGATGAACTCATCTTGCGATGACATCATCTTCCCGTGCCCACGTCGGTCACGCTGACCGACACGAGCGTAAACAAACCACTCGCTCTTTATCAATAAAATCACACCCCATTTCCCTGCAGTGTTTCATTTCATTACCGTCCGAGCCATTAACATGAAGTAAGGACGTGATGTCATTTCTTTCTTTCTTTGTTTAATGTCGTCTCGAAAGAAACCGGACTTTCAGGATCCTTCTAAATCAAATTGAAGTGGTGATCCTTTTTAAATAGTTGCCATGGGGACGAATCAAGACGCAGGTCGAACGCCGGGCCCGTATTCGTTCGACGACGCCAGGAATAAAACACTCGGAGTCACGCTGTTGGAGGAAAACGATCAACAACATGGCGGTGTGACGACGCGGAGTTACTGCAAGCACCACGCTGTGGATCCTTTTCCTCTAACAGCACGTCCCGAAGTGTTTACCGTTTTTAAACCCTATTGACAAATGATAGTTTTTATCTGTTTCTAGTTACATTTCATGTTATTAATATATACGGTATATATTGCTTCGAATACTGTTCATGCTTGGTCTCGTACCGTAGTAGTAAATTGATTGATTTATTATTTTATTTAATTCATGCCTGATTTTATATATATATATATATAATATCGCTTTTATCGATGGAAACATCTATAAGTTCTGACGTTTTAATAACCCGATGCTAAAAAGCCGATGACGCTTAGCGTTGTGCTTAAAAAAATATTTGAAATGTGTTCATTAATCGACTTCCATTTAAAGTCTGAAATATTAGAGAACTTTTAACCAAAAGGAGGGAAAATTGATATTGACGTATGTTTTTATCCCGCAGACGAGTCTTCGGCGTTTACGTAGATCAGATTCTGTCGGCGTCAGCCATGTTGGATTGGGAGGAGAAACGCTTCATCGGAGTGGTTTGGAGCTGATCTTACATGTAAAATGTTTGTAAATGTACGCTCTGCGGGAGTCTAGCGTGGACGGCGGACATGTAAGGCTTAAGATGCGTCAGTAATGTAAGAGGGAATGTGTCAGCGGGACGAATCGGATAGATTAGATCGATGTGGAGAGACGGAGAAGCGACGCTTGTTGGTGTGTAGTGACTTTATTAATTAGGTGCGAATGCAGAAGAGAAATCAATAGTTCCTCCAAGTTGCATTGATTGCGTGCGTGTGTGCGTGTGTGTGTGTGTGTGTGTGTGTGTGTGTATGTGTGTGTGTGGGGTTGTGTTACAGTCTCACTTCCTGTCCAGAGAGCTTGTTCCTTCCTGGTACATTTTAATACGAGGGATTTAAAGCTTAGTGGATATGAAGGGATTGGAGCTGAAGAGCTAATGTGTGTGTGTGTGTGTGTGTGTGTGTGTGTGTGTGATCTTGTTCCTCTAGCCTGGATACATGGAGACCCCAGGAAAGTGATTCACCCTACTGACAGCTCGGGAGATTTCTGTGGACAGAAAGGCACGGCCAACGCGTGAGTACCGCCCACCCCTTCAGCCAATCCGAGCCGCGTATAGCATCGAGTGTGGGCGGAGCCGACGTACGTACAAAATGATCCGATCAACCGCAGAAATGCGTTTCAGTAAGGAGTCGATTAGAAAACACACGAATGAGTCGGTGAGAACTCCGCTTACGGTTGTTAGTTATTAAAGAATGACGCCGTGCGTTTTATCCGTTTATGGTTACCTTATAATGTTGTGGACACATCCATGCAGCTCGTTACTTCCTGTTCCTGCTTACAGCCTCAGTTTCTCTCTCTCTCGCTCTCTCTCTCTCTCTCTCTCTCTCTTTTCAAGTTAATGAGACAGACAAAAAAAAAAAACGTAGATTGTGTTGTTACTGAGAAACTGACACCGGAGACTCCTTCCGTAAATATTCCAGAAAAATCTTACAGAAAACTTGTTTTTGTTTTTGTTATTATACACTTTTTAAAAAAAAAAATGATTAGTGTTAGATCGTGTGGCGTGTCCGTTATATACGTCCCTGTGTAAGCTGTTACTATAGAAACCATCTCAGGGTTAGGGTTAGGGTTAAACAAGGCAGGGGAGTCGTGTGTGTGTGTGTGTGTGTGTGTGTGTAGGACGCAGGACTGGACTCGGGACGTTGTTTCTGTCCGAGGTTCTCGCGCGCTCGGTGCGGAGGTGCGATCGGCAGGACGTGAGCTCGGCGTGAATGACGAGCAGCTGGTTAGTGGAGCTGGGGAGCGGAGAGAAGAGTGTTTGTTATGTACGGCCATGGAGCGAGAGGTGTGTCCACCGCGCCGGAGTTTATAATCGGGACTTAAACGCAAGGGAGCTTAAAGACTGACCCGACCTGTCATTAATCCAGTCCTGATTCTGTCTGCGTAACACGTCCTCGACAACAACGTTACAGACGCGAGAGCAAATTCTCATTGACGTTACGAGTCCATCAGAGAGTCCTCGCTTTTCTTATCGACGGAGGAGAAAATCGTTCTGATTCCAGGGAACGGAACGAGATAAAGATTTGATATTAAACGGATAGGACACAATAACACAATACAGTAATAATAATAATAATAGTAATAATATTAGTCATAAACTGTAGAGATGAGTGGGAATGAATGTATATCGACTCACCTTATTAAGATGGAAGAAGTGATTTCAATCTGGAAGTGTGTGTGTGTGTGAGAGAGAGAGAGTGGTACATGACTCTGCTGACACCTTCTGGAAAATTGCACTCGGTGCGTATTTACCTCTTGAAAAAGAAACACACGATAGTGATAAAAGACGCAAACAAACAGACGGAGAGAGACGGAACGACAAAAGAAAAAACATTGAAATAATAAAACAGAAGAAGAGCGACTTAAAACAAGCATCGGGAAAATAAACACAAGGAAAAGAAATGAAGGAAAAAGATATAAAATTGCCGAAATTTTGAAAGGAAAAAAGAAATAAATGATGAAGGGAACAAATAAAGAAACGTTGGTGTGATGGTGCGGAAGGTTGTTGTTTTTTTTTTGTAAACATTTATGGAAGGAGTCTCCAGTGTCAGGGCAGAGGACGTTCCTATATATTTTTTTCTTTTTTACTTAAAGAGAGGGAATAAAGCTCAGCTGGTGAGGGAACGAGTGTTTATCGCTGCTGTAACATAAGTGCGAACGGGAAGTAGCTCGCGGAACGAGGAAGTGGCTCGTTTCCTCAACGTTAAATGTCATTCTGAATGGATCGAATGTATGACGTGTTTCGCTTTCAATAAATAAGAACGTGCAGATGTTGTGGTATAAGAGGAATAAAACAGTGTCGTAACAGTAACGCCGCTTCGTGTCGGGTTGCACCACGCCGCTGATTATTTTCCGATAAATTCGCTCACGTCGCCGATGCAAGACGCATTTTGACACACATCGGTGGTTTTCACTTCTGCGCCGTTCGCGCTTTCGCAGATTTCACAGCGTTAACGACGTCACCGAGTTTCTGTGCGGAACGAAAGCGGCGTGTTTTTGCAGCCTGGTTGACGTTTTTTTTCTCTCCGCAGTAAGAAACCCATCCTGTTCTACTTCAACATCCTGAAATGTGCAAATCCGGCCGTTCTGATCAACCTGCAGTGTCCTACCACTCAGGTTCTACACGTTACGTTAATATCCGTTCAACTCTGCGCTCTTTGGTCGCGGCACCGCGTTCACACCCGAATGTACGTTTCCTGTTGACGTTTACAGATGTGCGTTTCGACGTGCCCGGACCGCTTCGCCACATACACGGACGTGCAGCTTCAACACGCCTTCAACAGGAGCCACTGGGAATATTACAGGAAGTTCTGCAGGCCGGGATTCAACGATCCTAAGAAGGTGATTATACGCAAACATACATCTGGCTATTTTTACTTCTTTATTCGTACTTTTTGAAGTTATGGAGCTGAGAAAAGTGGTTTGAAATCTGTGAGAGATTACTCAACACAAGAAAACACTGAGGGGGAAAAAAAAAAAGAAAGTATTAGATTTAAGAAGTGATAGGCCACACCTCCTTCACTGTAACCGACAGCAGCAAAGCCACACCTCCTTTAGTGTGACTGACATTACAGAGGCCTCACCTCTTTCACACTGATTGATAGACACAATGGCCACACCTCCTTCACTGTAACTGACTGATACAAAGCCACACCTCCTTCACTGTAACTGACAGGCACACAGGCCACACCTCCTTCACTGTAATTGACAGGCACACAGGCCACACCTCCTTCACTGTAACTGACTGATACAAAGCCACACCTCCTTCACTGTAACTGAGAGGTACACAAGCCACACCTCCTTCACTGTAACTGACAGGTCCACAAGCCACACCTCCTTGACTATAACTGACAGGTATACAGGCCACACCTCCTTCACTATAAATTACAGGCACACAAGCCACACCTCCTTCACTGTAACTGACAGGTATAAAGGCCACACCTCCTTCACTATAAATGACAGGCACACAGGCCACACCTCCTTCACTGTAACTGACAGGTACACAAGCCACACCTCCTTCACTGTAACTGACAGGTATAAAGGCCACACCTCCTTCACTATAAATGACAGGTACACAGGCCACACCTCCTCCACTGTAACTGACAGGTATAAAGGCCACACCTCCTTCACTATAAATGACAGGCACACAGGCCACACCTCCTTCACTGTAACTGACAGGCACACAGGCCACACCTCCTGTCCACGCTGACAAATAAAAATGCCGCATCTCTGGCATTTATGACACATGCAATAAATCGCATTAGTTTCTTTCTTGTGAATTAGCTCCACCCCTTTTTTTCCTTAAAAGGCAGCTGCGATGTAATGTCTTGTAAATTAGACCGCTTATTCTGTCTCTCTATTTTTTTTCTCTTCTTCAGCCTGTGGCTCATGTACTCCGTGATGAAGACTGTCCGTCAGTGATTGTGCCCAGCAGACCATGTAAATACACTTCCTTAATGTGTGTGTGTGTGTGTGTGTGTGTGTGTGTGTTTAGTCTCTAAATATTCATCATCCCACTGCACTCTGAAAGCTTACGAGTCATACTCACTTACGAGTCATTAGTCTAATATATATGACTAGCTGACAGGCATAAGAAAGCATCCTGCAGCTCTGTGGGGACCCCCCCCCCCCCATACCCCCCCCCCCCCCCCCCCCACACACACACACACAAATCATATACCCACCATAATAACAACTGAAATAGTTCAATAACAGCATTAATTATAATTCTGGATTCTGATTGGTCAGAAGGTATTGATTAATTTTCTATGACAGCACCTCCATGTAAACCGATTTTTAAAAAAAAAAAAACGTGTAATCGTCGCCACGATAACATTTTCTCTAAGAAGATGTTTAGGTACCATTTAAGGAAGGAGTCTCCAGTGTCAGCGCTTTGTTACAGTCAGAGGTAAAGCTGTAACTTTTCTGACGTCTCCGGGACAGCGGAGTTTACGCTTTTCGCGGTTTCACTGCAACACGACAAGCTGCGTTTTTTTTTTTTTTTTTATGTGTGGTTTTTTTTTTGTCTTTAACAAAAGGGAGAAAAGCGAGGCTGGTGAGGGAAGGTTTCCTGCCAAACGAAACAATGTGGTGGATTTGGAATGTTTTTTTGTTTTTTTTTAACTCTATCCCTCGTTTCTGTCTCAGTTTTCCAGCGATGCCTTCCAGACTTTTTCACGAGGAACGGCACGCTGATGGTCGCCAACAGGACGGCTTTTAAGGACGCGCTGGATACGGCGAGGAGTGTGCGTGAACTCAGAGATGCAGCTGAGTGAGTACTACACACACACACACACACACACACAGGTATATAGTGTTTATGAGGACAGCCTGACACCAGTGTGATTAAGAGGGACTTCCTTCCTTCCCTTCCTAGCATCCTAACCAATAAAGCAGTTATATCAAACAATGTCATATGAGACATGCAACTGAGTGAGCACACACACACACACACACACACACACACACACACACACACACACACACAGGTATATAGTGTTTATGAGGACAGCCTGACACCAGTGTGATTAAGAGGGACTTCCTTCCTTCCCTTCCTAACATCCTAACCAATAAAGCAGTTATATCAAACAATGTCATATGAGACATGCAGCTGAGTGAGCACACACACACACACACACACACACACACACACACACACACACACACACATGGTTTATCTGTAACTATAAACAGATCAAAAGTATGATGTCATTCTTTAATTGAATTTGAAAAACTATTATTAGTATCGGAGTGATAAAACATGTCGAGACGTGCTTTTATAGGAAAATAATCACCTTCGGGATGGTCACAGTAACTCTGTTTCTTTCCATCACCCTGTCACTGTCAACAGCACACTCCCAAGTATTCTATTTGTTATTTCTATCATATCATATAGATGAATGAACATCATTTGAAGTAATAATCCGAATCCGTACAAACGAAACGCTTCATTTTCCGCTGTGAGTTGTGAATAATAATTAAAGTGGTTGTCAGCGAGTGAGACGCTTCATTAAGCAGCGGTTGTATCGATGTTTTACGGATATTTTATAGCTGTCTGTCTTTAATATATATATATATATATATATATATATATATATATATATATATATATATATATATATATATATATATCTCTCTCTCTCTCTCTCTCTCTCTCTCTCTCTCTCTGCCAGTGGTATAACGGGTCTGCTGGAGGCCAAGCAGCTCGGCATGAAGATCGTGGAAGACTACGCCAACTCCTGGGCCTGGATTCTAATGTGAGCAGACATCATATACATCTGAAAAAAGCTTTTCTGTGTCTTTAAAGCTCGTGTTTTATAGTGTGTGTACGTGTGTGTGTGTGTGTGTGTGTGTCAGAGGGTTAATCCTAGCGCTGGTCATCAGTCTGATGTTCATCCTGCTCCTGCGCTTCACCGCCGGCCTCCTGCTCTGGTTCACCATCATCGCTGTCATCCTGCTCGTAGCCTACGGTGAGTGTGTGTGTGTGTGTGTGTGTGTGTGTGTGTGTGTGTGTGTGTGTGTGTGTGTGTCTGTGTGTGGTATAGTGATGCAGACAGACTACAGAAGCATGCTGTAGGGTAACTGCCAGGTTATATGGAAATATATGTTTGTGTATCAGTAGACAGGCAGATAGATAGACAGGTAGAAGGACAGTCTGTCTGTCTATCTGGCTGGTACTTAGACAGATGGAAAGACAGACTGAGATAAACAGAGCGACAGACTGGCAAACAGACAGGCTGACAGACAGACAGACAGGCACGCAGGCAGGCAGATAGATAGATAGATAGATAGATAGATAGAGAGAGGTGCAGACAGACAGATACAAGGACGGACTGATAGACTGACAGATGGACTCTCAGGCAGAATGCCAGAGAGACAGACAGATAGATAACTAGCTAGATAGATAGAGAGAGGGACAGACCATCTGACAGAAAGATAGATAGATTGCAGGCAGACAGATACACATATGGACAAAAAGACTGACGGGCAGATAGACAGACTGATAGATAGATAGACAGACAGACAGACAGACAGACTTGGCCAGATGAGCAGGCAGACAGACACATGGGCGGAAAAAAAAAGACTGACAGACAGATGAAAAGATAGGCAGACAGACAGATAGATGGACAGAGAGACAGACAGATAAATAGACAGACAGGCTGACTGACAGTTGAACAGATAAAATGACAAAGACAGAGAGATAAATGGATGGACAGATAGACAGAGATACAGATTGTCAGACAGACAGACAGACATGCAGATGGAAAGACAGACAGATGGATGGACAGACAGATTCACAGATAGAGGTATAGCCGAGATCAAGAGCAGAGCAGAGCGAGTATTTGTATATAACATGTTCACCACATTAACCTTCCCATCTGTTTTAAAATATCCAAGCAGTAAGTTTGTAGATTAGTAAACTAACGCGTACAGAACCGTTCTCCGCGTACAGATGGTCACATGTCTGTGTACTTCTAACTTCCTGTGTGATTAGGAATCTGCCGTTGTTACTGGGAGTTCACGCTTCTGAGAGAGATTCCCGAAGCAGACGTCAGCATCTCGGACATCGGCGTCCAGACGAACCTACACGTCTACCTGCAGCTCAGCCAGACGTGGCTCATCTTCTGTAAGTTAAAGCAGAAACCGACTTCCTGTTGCATAAACAGACCTGAAGCATAAACACCACAATTCCCTTTGAACTTTACATTTAATTGCCCAATCCGGAGCCACGCCCACAACTCGTTATGTTACCTGCTACACAGGTCAAACTTGTATAAAATAGTGGCCGGTGTATAAAATAGTGTATAAAGTAGTGTGTATGTGTGGTGTTTTCTCTTAGTGGTATCTCTGGTTTTAACCGAAGCCTCCATCGTTTTAATGCTGGTCTTCCTGAGGAAGAGAGTGTGTATCGCCATCGCCCTGCTCAAAGAGGGCAGCAAGTAAGTGTGATTTTTTTTCTCTAATTTCACAATTTCAGCCCCATGAACTCTCCTGGACTTTTGTGTGTTTGTTTGCAGGGCCATCAGCTACATCATGTCTGCTTTATTCTACCCAATCGTCACCTTCGTGATGCTGGCTGTGTGTATCTCTTACTGGGCCGTTACGGCTGTGTATCCTTATTGAACAGTGCAGTGTGCAACAATGATGTGAAAATTTTACTTGTTTGTCCACTAGGGGCATTATCACCTCTCAATTTTGTAGTGGAACAAATGTGAGTCAGGAATCAGCAGGTCTTATTAGCAAAATGCAGTTTTTGTTATTTTAATAACCTATGTCATATTCTATTACAGGGTCAAACCACATTGTCAATACACCTAATAGTTAAAGCTAAGTGGAAGGGGCTGTACAACGTGACACTTTGCCACCAAAAGTATGCTTCTTTGTCTGTTTATTAATGCGAGTAGACTTAGCACCATAATCAAACAAGTAGCGAGCCAGCCAGGAGGTGCACAGATAAGATTTAACCTTAAAAACAGCTTTTATATTCATTCAAATTAAGCAGAAATGCCCTGCCCTGTTTACCCACAATTCCTATTACCTATAGCTAAGAAGGGGAGATTGTCACAGATGTAACACTTTGCCATGCTAAATTAAAAAAAGTTAATTGTTTGTCTGTTTATTGGTTAACACCAAAATCTAACAGTTGTTGAGCCAGCTAGGAGATTCAATGATGAGATTTAATCACATAAGCAGCTTTTATATTTATATATATTAAGTATAATTTCAGTTTATACAGTTAACTAGTTGCAACACGTGACATTTTGCCATGTTGAATAAAAAATATACTTGTTTGTTCTGATATTTATCTATGCGAATAGGTTTAACGCCAAAATCTAATAGTTGGCGAGCCAGCCAGGAGGGGCACAGACAAGATTCAACCTCTTTTGCTAAAATATCTGTTCAAGTCTGAGTAATTTCTTATGAAGCTTACTCCGTCTAATTGTACCTTAATCGAATCCAGTTTTCTGGCATCCTCCGGTCAAGCCGTGTACAAGGTCACGTCAGCGCAGGCCAACTGTAAACACGCCAACCTCACCTGCAGTCCAGAAGTGAGTCGTCTTCTCTGGTTTTGTATTACACATTGAGGAAAAGAGATATGATGCGACTTTATTACAGATTTATGTAATAAATGAACAAGGAGTCACTTTCCCTGACATCTATTCCCGTCCGTTATTGTTTATTATCCATAGACGTTTAACAGGACCAACATCACTAAGCAGTGTCCAGGGGCTCAGTGTCTGTTCGCGTTCTACGGCGGGGAGAGCGTGTATCACCGCTACATCTTCCTCCTACAGCTGTGCAATCTGCTCATCTTCCTCTGGTTGGTCAATTTCACCATCGCGCTGGGGCAGTGTACACTCGCCGGAGCCTTCGCCTCTTACTACTGGGCCAAGAGGAAACCTGAAGATATCCCATCATGCCCTGTTTTCTCTTCCTTTTTCCGGGCCGTACGGTGCGTCACTAACACGGTGCATCATAATTACTGTTGTAGTCTTTAATTTCATCGCTAATAATAATAATTCATAAATAATTATTGTTCGTGCTTCTCTTGTTCACGCGCTAAATGCTAACACGTGTACGCCTCCGTAACGTATAATAAAAATATCTTCATTTTTGTCATCTCTTTAACAACTAACGTTTAATATCGACTTATTCAGACCTCCAAACATTGCCGATGCGAGATAAATCGAGGACACAAAATGTCTGCATCCAGTGTATTTTTCATGTTTTCTATTTCAAGTTCTTGAAAAGGTAAAGGTTTATCTGCGCCTTGGTTCGTCTGTGACCAAGAAGCCATCTCCTAAAAGTCAAAATAGTTACACGACGTACACCTATTTAAGGAGGTAGAAGCCAGGAGGTAAGAGGTGGTGGTAGCTCAGTGGTTAAGCTGTTGGAGTTCTGATCAGAAGGTCATGAGCTCAAATCCCAGCACCGCTAAGCTGGGATAAATATAAATCACTCTGGATAAGGGTGTCTGCCAATTTCCATAAAAGTAATTTTTGTGGATATTTCTTTCATAACCCAGTTTCATAACTCAGGAATCATTAATCGGTCAGAAATAAGACACAGGAGGACTTAAGGAAGTGACAAACGGTCATTAATGAGCCAAAAGTAGCAACAATTATGTAGCTGCGGTACAGTTTTGCGAATAAATTTTGTGAATTTATTTTCTCATGAAGCTGAACTGTGCACCACAGATTGTAGAAAATATGTTTCCGTGGCTTTAGCCACTAAGGGTTTATGTTTTATATGGCCGATGAGGTTAAAAACAGTTCGTGGTAGTGAACTCAGCGGTTGTAAACGGGTATCGTGGTGGTCCGGTAACGTGCGTCTGATCTGCTTGTAGGTATCACACAGGGTCTCTTGCTTTCGGATCACTGATCTTGGCTTTCGTCCAGTTCGTCCGAATTGTACTTGAATATCTGGACCACAAGCTTAAAGGTACGTTTCTAGAACACTCCATGTCATGCTGTTAAAGGAAACTAATGAATGACAGGGTGGTGCGATAAAGCGCGGTTCCCGTTTCCACCCCGAGTTTGATTATTATGATTAAAAGCTCGGAAAATGTTCTTAACTGAAGAATGACACCTTACACTTTTTACCCGTCTATTGTAACGTTTAACGTTATAGCATGTTATAGAATGTTATAGAATGCTATAGCAGTTCCCCGTTATACCAGCCTCTCTTTTTTTCCTCTCTCACCTGAAGTTAATAAGACCAAAAAAAGCACCGAGTGTCATGTTAGGAAACCATTAGGTGTAAACACGTCTGTCCTGAAGATGTCGGGAAAAAAGTTACGGCTTTACCTCTGACTGTTACGAAGAGCTGATACTGGAGACTCCTTCCATCGATGTTTAATCAAATAAACGTGTCCTTACAGAAAACTTCACCATGCCAACAATTACACACTTTTAAAAATAAATAAATAGATAAATCTGTTTACTGTGAATGACTGGACTGTATAGTTACTATAGAAACGATAACATATTAGGATCAATATTAACGTTAATACTGATATAAAGCTGTGATGTGCCGCTGCGCTACTGTCAGAGCTGCTGTCACAGCAAGTTAATCAACACCTTCTGGCCAATCAGAGTCCAGAATGCAGCAGCGCTGTGGGATAAGTTGTTCCGTTGTCTCTGGTTTTATCGGTGTGTGCGTCTGTGTGTTTAGGAGCTCAGAACGTGTTTGCTCGCTTCCTGCTCTGCTGTTTAAAATGCTGCTTTTGGTGCCTGGAGCGTTTTATTCGCTTCATGAACAGGAACGCATACATCATGGTAAGAGTCTGTATTGTACATAATCACTAAGCGGAAAATCCGGCTATTTTATATATATATAATCTCTTCACGCAGTGAAACACTAACAGTGTCGTATGTTTCCTCTAGATCGCAATCTATGGAAAGAGTTTCTGTACGTCAGCTCGGGAAGCCTTCTTTCTGTTAATGAGGAACGTCGTGAGGTAAGGACACCTTATCGTCGCGGTTCTTCATACAGACGTGAACGTTTATGTGTTTTCGCGGCGTCTCAGTGAGCATCGCTGTTCCCCGTCGCAGGGTAGCAGTGCTGGACAAGCTTACAGACTTCCTGCTCTTCTTAGGGAAAATCCTCATAACGGGGAGCGTCGGTAAGTCAGCTGCTCTTCTCGGGTCTAAATCCCAGACAGTTTTCGGTAATAATTGAGAAGGATTTGTGGGTTTTCTGTAACTCTACCCATGGGTCCGATTTATTATAATTATTTATTATTATAATGATTCGATATTGTTATAATTAATCTAACGCCTCGTTTCCAACCTGTGGACAAAACAGCACTGCAGGACAGTGTGAAAAACGAGGGCTTGGCAACCCAGTGTTATTTCCCTTGTAATGAAGACGTTCATAAAGTGTGTCTCATGGAACAGTGATCCGAGCGCACGTTGAAATGCATAAAAACCAGCAGGGGGCGGTATAGCGTTGTGCTGAATCACTCATGGAGTGGTGTTTTTCTTTTTTTTTTTTTCTCTTCTTTTTTTTCACAGGTGTTATTGCCTTCTTTTTGCTCACACACAAGATCCCCATCATTCAGGAAGAAGTTCCAGTCCTGAATAATTACTGGGTGCCTCTGCTGGTAAGGAGACGGTGTGTGTTTTTTCACACCTCGTGTGTTTTGTTTGTGTCGGTTAACGTGTCTGTGTGCGTCTCACCGACAGACGGTCGTGTTCGGGTCGTACCTGATCGCGCACGGCTTCTTCAGCGTCTATGCAACGTGTGTGGACACGCTGTTCCTGTGTTTCTGTAAGTGTAAACGTCTACGGTTTTAAACCGAAGCACACACTGAAAAGCGATAACTCCTCGATCGTGTCGCGTTTCCGATTCATCACCGCGGCGTTGCGGTCGTGTCGCACCTGCAGTGCAAGCACTTCAAATATTCCAGTGTGTTCTAGATGTATGTTTTGAACTGTCGACTTTTCCCATGTGGATTCATTCTCTAATCTGTTCCTGCTTCCTCCTGTCTTCGCCCCCCCTCCCCCCGGCATCCCGGATCCAGGCGAGGACCTGGAGAGGAACGACGGCACGCCGACGAAACCGTTCCTCATGTCTCCCGGCTTGCGCGGAATTCTGGGAAGCGTGGATCAGAGCCCTGGGAAATCACGAGCAGCGCTGCATCAGTGCGCGGTCAGAGAATAGCTTTACTCCTCCTGCTCTGCTAGCATGCTTTAACTCTTTAACTCTGCGGCCGCGAGGACGCCGGCCGCTACGTCCTGTACTGTAACCCGACTCCGATGCACTAAGACTGTGACAAACACTGAGCATTTACTTCCACGAGAGGAGACTGAAGGTGCTATGCACTAACACACACACACGCACACACACGCACACACAGGTCCTGTCCAACTTTCTAACTGCCTTATTCACACACGTCCAGCCGTTTACGAGTTTCTTCGACATCCAGGTTGACCCGAGGTCTGATCGTTTATTCAGACGTAGAACCGGTTTTTATTTTTCGGTCACGTGGACATTTTTACGTTCCGGCTTTAGGATCGATGCGTCTATCCTTCAGCCTCGGCTCCGCGCCTAATCCTAACACGCTCACGTGTTCCCATATGGAAAAGCTTTTTTTTTTTTTACAAAACATATTTTGAAGCGCCGTGTTTTACTCCTCTCACAGCAATCTGTATTTATTTACAGACCTCAAATTGTATCTTTTTATCCGTTTACGGTTACACGTCGTGGCGCGTCCGTGAAACAAGTCGGTTCCACGTTTCCACTTGCGTTGTAGCGGGTATCTGGTTTCTCTTAACGTCTCGATGTTACCAAGAAACCGCGAAAAGCATGACCTCTTCTGTCCTGAGCATGTCTGTGAAGAGTTACAGCTTTACCTCCGACACTGGAGACTCCTTCCGTGAACGTTGACGCGTTTACGGATTACGGAGCGTCCACTGTACAAGTCCCTGTGAGTGAGGTGTTACTATAGAAACGATAAGGATACTGATTAATATAAACCTGCGATTTGAAGCTGCACTATTGTCAGAGCCGCTGTTTTAGGAAATGAATCAACACCTCCTCTTCTGACCAATCAGATACTAGAATTCAGCAGCGCTGTGGTGTGATGCAGTATTGTGAATATTTTCCTTGTGTGTCAATATATTCACAACTGTACACCCAAATATTCTCAAAATTCAGATCACAATGTATGTTTTCTAACAAAAACCGGGCCGATATCAAATTTTTGGATATACGGTACTCTACGGTATATATATTTTGAACCGTATATTGCTTTTCCATATGGGAGAAACGGTTGTGGGGGTTTTTTGGGACGTTTATTCAAATGAAACGGGAATAAAATCCCCGATTCCAGGCGTTTTTGTCCAAATAAAGTGGTACAGGTTTATTCCTGCACACTTTCAACAATCCTGCTAGTTTGAGTTTTTAAATTTAAGATCAGATTAAACGTAAAAAGGAAAAAAAAAAAAATACACGACCTGTCCGATCTGCACGTCTTCCGATTGGGAACAAAGGGACTTTTAGTAACTAATTGGCATTGCTGGATTGAATATTAATATATATATTAAATATAGTTCATATTTATTTGTCTTATTAACCACTCCCGATGAAAATGTTTGTGATTTTTTTTTAGATGTATATGTGTTTTTATGTTATTTTAAGGATCCTATCGCAGTCATTAATAAGATTGTACATGGTAGCATGAATGACAATCCTGTACACGCATGACATAAATGTGTTCCTTGTTAACTGTTGGGTTAAAACCGTGGTCACCTGATCACCGGGCGCAGATTCGGGCACGACAGGATTGCCAGATCTGCACAACGAGTCCAGTTCCGCCCAAAAATAAGTCCAAAGTAACTACCAACAGCAAACAGACTGAAATTACAGGCTGGAAAATATGACAAAAATATATCATGTCACATTACTGGAGGACATTTTTAAAAACGTATCGTAACATATAATCGAACTTGGGAACTGCCCGCAAAACCGCAGCGCTATTTTCGGTCACGTGCACTACTACGCTGTATAATGAATGGAATATGATTTTTAGGGTTTTTTTTAGACTTGAATATTTCTGAGTACGTCTGGGGCGGATAGCGCGGTCACACTTAACCAGTGGAACATTTAACCGGCGAATTCACTAGCGACTTTACTAGCTCGCTAATCTATCGATCAAAGAAATTCAAAAACTTAACTAGCTAGCTAATCCAACAAACAAATTCACAAATATTATAATAGCCTATTATTTTTATTTTTAAACAAACTCCCAAAACTTGATTAGCTATTAATTTAACACGCAAATTCACAAAACGTAACTAGCTCATTTTAACTGGCTAAATCGCTAAACTAGCTCGCTAACCACGCAAAACAAATCATAAAACTTAGCTAATTAGGTAGTTTAACAAGTTCATTCACAAAATTTGACTAGTTAGCTAATTAAGCTAACCAAACAAATTCACGAGCATTATGTACAAAACTCAACTAGCTAATTTACTTAAATTAACTTAGTTATCTTAACGCATTGTATTCTTTACATTTGGGACTGATTTTCATCTTTACTGAGAAAAGAAAGAGAACAAAACAAACATCTTGCGCCGTTTGCGATCGGTTACGGTCAGAAATGAAAGCGTAAAAGTAGAGAAAAAAAAATTCTCTTGGAAATGAGCTTGAGTAAGAATGAGTTCAAATTCAGTATTAATTTTTGTCTGAAAAATAGTACTTAATTACAGCAATGAATACAATTATTCAAGTATTTTCCACGGTTACATTTAGCATCTAATACCGGATGACGTTGGATGGGTCTTTGCACCTGATGGCCAACAGAGGGCGCTGTTGTGTAGAGGTCTTTTTTTATTGTTGTTCATCAAATAATGTCCTGAATCATGGTAGGGTTTTTTTTCTTCTTCTTCTTCTTCTTTAACTATAGAAACTAGTTCATACAGTTTTTAATTTCTAGTCAAATAGTAAAAATGAACAGTCGTGAACCCACCAAACACTTTACAGTGCAGCCTATAATTTGAGAACGGAGTGCATAATGAGCAATTTGAGACACGGCCCTAGAGCTCACTCAAACGATCCTCATTGTTCAATACTACTTGCTGCTTTTCCTCACACTCAAAGACTCATGCAAGTGGAATTTTTTTCCCCCCTTAAGAGTTCATAAAGCAAGTCTGAACGAAATAAACGGGCACACTAAGCAACCTTTCCAAACCGAACCGTGTCCTCTACAAGGATGTCAAAGCCATTCGGGTTCCTTTGTATCGGGAGGCGTAGGGTTTAACTTCTACACTTTGTAAATGTTGCATAATTGCTTCTTCTTCTTCCCTCCTTTTTTTTTTTTTTTTTTTTTTTTTTTGTATGTTTCGGGACGGGAATATGATGAATTTGTATCTTTTGTACTACACTAAGGATAAAACAGGAATGTGATTGCGCAAAAAATAAAATAAAAATAAAATATTGAGTAATGTCTGTGTAATTTCATTACAGCACATAAACAATTATCCTGCATTTATCTAGGTATTCCATCTATGTACAAGGATAATTATCATATAATTGGTTTACATTTATATTTCTTCGGAACATATTTTAACTTCCAAGCAGTGCGGTACACACTAGTTTATGGTCTGTCAGTTAATAATAATAATAATAATAATAATAATAATAATACACACTCCGAACAATAACAGGGTAGTATGAGTAACTGCAAAAACAGAAAAGGTAACCACGTGCCCGAATTAACACACACACACACACACACACACACACACACAAGGGTGTTTCAGATTCAGGGTTTAAGTGCTCTCGACATAAGTAAAGTCCACAAAATATAGGTGATTTTCTTGCTTTCTTTCTTTCTATAACAGCGATACTCCTGTGGTCTTTCATTAAATACAATTCGAGAACCTGCTCAAAGCCGCCGTGTGGTTTTTTTTTTCTTCATCTGCGGGGGGACAAATATTTTTATTTATTTATAGTATTTAACATGTTAAATGTTCTTTTGCTCAGTTTCGGTCACGTTGCACGTGTTTAAAATTTTACAGGCTGTGTATTAGATACCTCTTCCAATACGTTTTATTGACCGGAGTACATTAAAGGAAATGGACGGCGTGTTATGAATGAATTCCAGGTTTTAGATTTATTAATGTGTCGTATTTTTTACTTGCTACAGATTCAGAAGCACAGCTGGGACGGTGTACGAAACGTCCCGTTTCTATAGAAACTCACCGTCCAGGTTAATAGGACGGACCACCTGTACGCCTGCACGTTCACGCAGTTATCCTGTCAGCCAATCGGATCGCAGCGGCGCAGTGCACAAACTCATGCAAGTACAGGTCAAGCGCTCGAGTTCCTCAAACATCAGAATGGAGGAAAAACTCTGATCTCGGGAGCGTCGTTTCCGTCCAAGTTGGGTGTTTTACTCGTGCGGGAAATTGGAATTTCACACGAAACGTGTGCGAATAAAGCAGCGATTCCATCCCACGTGTGCGAGAGGATAAAACCGTCACTTCCGGGGGAAACCGCCGCGTCTCGCTCGCCGCCGTTTTTACTTTTCTGAGCCGATTATTCGATGACGCGATTTGTTGAGATGAAGTCACGTGACTCTTTTTTTTTTGACGCGCGTCGAGGAATTTATTCGGTAAATGCGTTCCCTTGAAACCGTGAGAGAAAGTAAAGACCATCATGTACGCACGCAAGCCTGTCGAGAATACGCCTTCGAATCAGACGGTCTGTAAGAGAAACACACGCGCGCTAACGCCTCACACCCGAGTGTCGGATTTTCCCAGCCGTACATCTTTCCACGCTTTACCTCTCAGCTTTGTTCTTTCAGAGTCAGACAAAATCTGTCATCACCCTCCAACCACTAATTGGCACCTGCTAATATCTGAACAGAGCTGAGTAATTTGTTGCACGCGCTGTATAAACAGTACGAGTACAGCGCAGTGAATTACCGCTACGAGCCCAAACACGAGCTCACACTCGCACAGACAGACCTCACGCCGGTTTGTTTACACTACTCGAGAGCAGTTTGAGAAACAATACGGATTCGGTTCACGTCGTTAAGATGCAACTCATCCAGAGCATTAGCTGTGCGTGGATCGTGTAGGCGGTTTTAGCTAAAAGCTAGCTAAAAATTTTCCCCTCTTCAAAACATTAGCTAGTCTCATCACACAAGCCAGACCTCTAGTGATTGGTCAATCAACATGACGAAGACCCACCCACATTCACAGACGCTCTTTGATTGACATGGCAGTCGACTAACCTGCAAACACATGGGCGCTTTCTCAAACACTTTTGATATCGTCCTTTGACAAATCGCTCGTCTGAGATTTCCTCGTGGAAATTTTCACGAATCGAGGTTTCCGCGGTTTAGCGTGACCGCCCGACAGATGCAAGATGGGAGGGAGGGGGCGGAGCTTTCAGAGAGTCCACCGATATCGGATAGTTATGCAAAACGTCAATCGTTTCAGATCCGTGTGTCGATCGGTTCATCTGCGGTTTTCATTCAGGAGGAGAATAAGAACGACGCTCTGTTGGCGTGTTTTGTGCGAGAACTTGGCGGAGTATTTCGAATTTAAAAACGCAAAGTGCCTATCTGAAGATTCCAGTTATTGCCGGAGTCATGTAGCGTTCACAATATCAGACTGTCTATCTGTGAGGAAGTAAACGGCGTTCAAATTTAATGTTAGTCATCAGAATTGTGTACATACACTCGATGTGTTTTGGCTTGTTAATCAATTAAGCCACGCCCTTATTTCATGAGGTCACCGTACATGGCTTGGGTCTTAAATCCACAGCACCTGGAAGTGATATTGTTATACTTTTATTTTTTTTTGGTAAGTTTTAAAAAAGACTTCAGGTTGTTAATCATAATTATAACCAAAACTCAGACGAGTTCCGTAAGCATTGAACATTTTATTGACATTTTTGTTCAGCTTCCAATTCATCCACAAAAAAAAAAAAAAAAAAAAAAAAAAAAGCAGCTGTACATCGACAAAAAACTTCCATCATAAATGTATTTCATAACAAAGTGCTCAGTCACACACAACAAATAAATTAAACGTGATTGTATTCAACCGTTAGAGATATTTATATATATATATTAAACAAAAAAACAAACAAACAAAAAAAAACTTCAGTCGTTCACAATAACATCGAAAGCTTTTTGTTTTCTTGGACCATCCTTCAGTAAACGCTCATGAAAAGAGAGAACAGTTACAGGGTCACGGTGCAAGACATGGTCAACAGAGCGATGAAAAGTTCCTCACGCTTTCCTCTAGACTCTGACCTGATTGGTTGAGAGGGTGCAGTGGGCGGGGTTTGTCTCAGGCATGGCTGATGGGCAGCTGTGTCATCGAGTGGGGAAGGAGTGGCTGGAACACCAGCGACGTCGGAGACTGAACTGGAAAAGAAAAAAAAAAAAAACATACGAGTGCAGACGTTACAACGGTGTGCTGCTCGCGCCGTGACGGAGCAAAGAACGTGGCAGTCACGTCAGATCAAACGTCACGTGCGCCTTCAAACAAAATACTGGTATAATGGGATCGTGTGAAAGGAAACCAGCAGGCGCCTTAAAACCTGCAACAGGATTTCCAACAAAATGTTGCCTATGAAAATAAGTGATGAGTCAGTGCAGCATTACACGATGGTTAAGGTCAAAACTTTTTAGAAATAGGCACCACATTAATGGTTTAAAAATTAACCGTTAATTTAAAATATTTATATATATTTTAATCCACCATTCTCCCGGTACATATTTTATTTAACGTGACATTTTATTATATCACGCACATTAAATATTTAAAGTTGTACACTCGTATTTTGAATATTTAAGCCTTTTTACTCCTGAACGTGTCACACACACCCTCCACCAATATTGGCACCCGTAGCAGAGAAGGCGGTCAAAAATTGTCTTCAGTGTTTAACCTCCAAAACTACAATCTGAAGTCACCGACATCACAAGCTGTTTGGAAGGGTTTCAGGAAAAAAGCCTCTACTCTCATCCAAAAACAAACTCGAGCGTCTTCAGTGTGCCGATACTACTGGAACTTCAAATGGGATCGGGTTCTACGGTCAGATGAAACCAGAATAGAGCTTTTTGGTAATAAACACAGAGGTGGTTTTGGTCACACAGAGAGGTAGCCGTATGGAAAAGTCCCTCATGTCCACGGTTAAATATGGAGGAGGGTCTTTAATGTTTTGGGCTGTTTTTCTGCCAGAGGACCTGGACATTTTGTTAGGATACATGGCATCATGGACTCCATCAAATATCTACAGATATTAAATGAAATCCTGACTGCCTCTGACAGAAAGATTAAAATGGGCCGTGGTTGGATCTTCCAGCAGGACGATGATCCAAAACATCATCAAAATCAACACAAACGGTTTACTGACCACAAAATCAAGGTCCTGCCCTGACCATCCCAGTCCCCTGACCTGAACCCCATAGAAACCCTGTGTGGTGAACTGAAGAGGAGAGTCCACCAGCGTGGACCTCCAAATGTGAAGGATCTGGAGAGATTCTGTACGGAGGAACGCTCTCAGATCCCTCGCCATGTATTCTCCAACCTCATCAGGCGTTATAGGAGAAGACTCAGAGCTGTTATCTCAGCAGAGGGAGCTAGCACAAAGCATTGACTAAAAGGGCGCCAATAATTGTTGCACACCTATATTGACCAAACATTTCTTTTATATCCATGAGAGCAGAGTATCTTGGTGAATTTTCTGAACAGACGATTACTTGAGAACGTTATCCGCGAGTGAATTTCCTCCACGTTTGCGGATTGAGAGTTACGTTACAGTGAAGAAGCGAGACACACACCAGGGTTGAACTGACCGTCCATGTACGAGTGCAGAGCGGTGAGCATGGGCGTGTCGACCGGAGTGAACGCCGTGTACTGCAGCTCGTCCATCAGCGGCGGGGACAGTCTGCCCGGCTGCAGGGACGACACCGGCGCCGTGGACGAGTGGTTCGGGCTCACGTGCTTCTTGTGACGCGCTCGGCAGTTCTGAAACCAAACCTGAAGAACCACAAAAAAAAAAAAAAAAAAAAAAAAAACAGCGTCAAAGTGATTCTATTTCCAGCTCATCTAATCAAAACTCGCATCAAATGTACAGAGCGTAACAATCAACCTGAGCGCAAGGTCCGAGTCAACGACAGTCACATTTTCCGGATTATAAATTACCCAAGCGTAAGCCACGCCCTCCGAATCTGTAGCAAAACTCTTCTATATTAGCACATGTTCTGTAACGTGAACAAACCTGCCTTCAGATGTGAAAAAGCCACACGATATTTGACCCTAACATGCAAACTGTTCACACTCCTCGCTTGTTTTAAATTACATGCTTATACATGCATTCGAATTCCTCCTGATGAAGTTTTAAATAAATGAACTCAACCCTTTCCAGTTTCCCCAAATATTAGCCTCGTTAATCAACACGAATACAAAAACATCCTGCATATTGATGTGAAGAGCTTTTCGTTCCCGAGCCCTTCACGCAGATTTGAATGAAAATGGGTCGTTACGTTCAAGTTGACATTTATATGCCGACTGCAAATAAATAAATAAATAAATAAATAAATAAATAAATAAATAAATAAATAGAAAATCTTCGAAGACAGGAACGTACATTAAGAGCGTACATTTTCCATACAAAGTTTAAAGAATTCACCTACACCAACATGAAGAAAAATATTGTAAACGACTCCGGTACAAATTAACGAGGCTTCTTTGTCCCGGAAATAAAGCCTGGGTGTTTTAGTTGGTTTTGTTTTTTTTAAAACTTGATTATAATATTTCTACGCTGTATTTCACCTGCTTACCTGAATAACTCTGCGGCTGAGTCCGGTCCTTTCGGCCAGCTTCTGCAACGTCTGAGCGTCCGGGTTGTTGTCCTGAGCAAACTGAGCCTGCATTACCTGACACACACACACACACACACACACACACACCTGATTTAACATGTGCACATGACAATACAAAACAGATATCCTTTAACTATTAATCCGAAAATATCACCACAGCACACTATCACAATATTTAGCTTTACGAACACCGATTCATGATTTATGTTTAATTAAGACTTCAAGAAGTTAATAAGTAATAAAGAACTAACTGCAGAGTCATTTAAAATGTTATTAAAGTACCGATGAGAAGCAGAACACTCGGCGTATCCCGACATGCCGTATATGGATAGCAATACGCAGCTCGTCATGACCTGGCCCAGGCCTGCGGTAGTAAATAAAGGTGACGTATAGATGAGAACGAATGAGAACGTGAGCACTGACCTGCAGCTGGTCCGCCGTGAAGCTCGTCCTCGCTCTCTTCGCCGGCTTGGGCTGGTTTACTTCCTGTTCCGAAGGGACAGCTCCTTCTACATTCACGCCTTTTCCTGGATGGAAACGTGAGATGTCCGTGTGTCAAAAATGACCGTCACTAAGCAACAAAAGAGGCTTAAAAACAGCCGATATTTTCTAAACGTTTGCCGAGAACAAAACGACAAAATACGATTTGGAATTTTTACTTTCGACATTTCAAAAGAAAAGCCTGAAGTACATTTTGAAAACCCTCCACATGTCTCTAGAAACTTTTTTTTTTTTTTGGGGGGGTGGGGGGGGTGGGGGTGGGGGGTGGGGGGGGGGGTTACAAGGTGATTATGCAGCAGCAGACTGAAGTGTAGGGTTTTTTTTTAAACATTATTTCGACTTAAATATTAGCCGAGCTAAGGAAGCTAATACGTTAGTGGTCATTAGCGCGCCAGATAACAGGGTTCTGGGAAACGTTAACATACAAACCTGTGAAAGAAAAAAAAAATTTAATTTCTAATGGACAAATATGTCGAGTTAAACTATAATTTTGGGGGGGAAATAACTATAGACTCGAGACCCAATTTAACCCTTTCTCAGCCTCCCTAATGTCAAAGTTCATGTTTTCCTATTTGATGATGGGGATTAAGAAAGAAAATAATGACTTAACATTCAATAGCGTTTTAATTCTTTTTTTTCGGTCCTTTGTTACTGTACTTCACTTGTAGCTTTTGCTCGGTACATTTCAAAAGACAAATCCCTAACTGCTCCTCTAAAGCGTCACATTTATAGAGTTTTCAAAATATTTTTTATTCAAAAAAACTCCTAAGGAACTAAAAAGTCCTAATTAGACAAATCCAAACTAAAACAGAAGCGATGACGAGAATGAGACTTTCCCAAGCAGGGAAGAGTATCAGGTTACATGAACCTTAACAGCTCGAGAACAAAAACATACATGTGTATAGATGCAAATATTTCACAAATTGAAAATGCACGCTTTAGGTAACACATCCTGCCATTTATTACACGTCTAACGATGGCCTGTTTAGAGTGTCGAGATTTACTCGAGACAAACGTTTAAGTAGGAAGAGGTTCAGCCGATAATTTAGACTCAACCTAAATAAGTATTAGCCTATATAGATATACTTCTGAGAGAGAGAGAAGAAAAAAAAAATGCAAATAAATATAGACTGGAGACACAATAAGACTTAACCATAGCTGAGAGCTCAGGCGCCATTTTACGATCAGGAATTCAAATCAAAACAGCTTTCTTTTGAGCCTTTCTTGCACTTTTAGTAAATTGCAGAGTTTATAACTCGAGTTAAGAATTTTAACGTTCTACATAAACTAAACCAGGGGATTCGTTTATACGATACTGTAACTGCGCTTTCACTTTTAATTTGAATAAAATTCCACCACCTCAGCAATTCACAAAAGGTGGTCTACAAACGGTTTACAAAACCAAGACTGAATCATTTGGAGTTTGAGTGACTGCTCATAATGAACTTCCTGTAGTGTATCCTGTAGTGCTCGACTTGTCGTCCTCTTGTCTAACGGCCATTTGTATGGACTATATTTTACTACATTACTTCTCCAGTTCAAAAAGGAAAGAAAAACGTCGACGTCTGAAACGTGAATATGAGGATCTGGGAATCCCTGAATCATCGACTGTAAGCTTTTTACATCTCCGAGCGTAATCCATCTCTCTCTGCGTTCATCAGAAATATCTATTCAGATCCGTTAACCTTTCCACGTTGCACGCTCCAAACCACAGGACCGTCGTCGGAGGACTCGTGCTGGTCTACGGATGAAGACGTTTTGGTCTTGCAGCACTCGTATCACTGTGTCGCGCTCTACCAGCTCAGCCCTGATTAAAACCGACGCGTGTGAACGAGTGCGAGAAGTTCTAACCGTTCTCCATGGCACGTTTCAGGTTGTCCAGCATGCGGTCGTAGTGCACGCGGCAGAGCACTCGTTCGTCCACCAGAGCGAACTCCTCTCCTGTCGACAGCTGGCGTTTGCAGGAGAAGCAGGCGAAGCAGGCCAGGTGGTAGGTGTTCCCTTTGGCTCGGCGAACCCAGTCGTTGGAGTGGATGTTCCTGCCGCAGTGAGCGCAGCGGGTCCCGTATTTCCTAAAAGCGATAATAAATTACATTAAAAACAAGGTGGTCACTTTTCCTTGAACGTAGAATACCTTAAAGCAATTTCTTATACTACTATATTTAACCACGATCACTGTATTATTTTTTTAAGTCAGTCAATCAATTCAAGCCTAAAATTAATGATAAAATGGGCATTAAAACTAAACGACAAGCTTAAACTGAGATCATAAATAGTTTGACAAACGCGAAAGCTACACTTAGAGATGCAAATTACATTTTCAAGCCCGATGCACCTTTAAAACCTTTAGGCATAGTACATTTTTGGTCAGCTTACACAGCCTGGCGATCAAAAGGAGTTTCGTGCTAATTGTTTGGAGAAACTACACTTGATCTTCCCCGTGTGCCCTAAAATAACATTAAATATTTGAGTGAGAGTCTAAAACTTTACATATAAAAGCAACTCCTACATAATGAGATGAGAGAATGTTAGTACCCCGGTAAGTACTCGTTGATGTAAAGGGTTATTGGAGCATTGATGATGAGGCTTGTATATCATTTTTTAAAAGTAAAAGGTAGGCTTAGGATGAGCGAATGAGAGGAAGCGCACACTGGAAGTGATGGTAACTTATGGAGAATGGAGATTTATGCTAAATTATAGAGAGCAGATGTCTAGAAACTAGTCACAAAATTTATCCAAAAGATAAGACAGATTTCTACTGAATCTGATGCCGAGATTTAAAAACAAATGAAGCAGACGGTCGATACGGCAAAAATACCGCATCATGAGATATCTTCATGAAGCAGGATGCACATGGTATTTAACTTATTTATTCAAAGTATTACAGACCAAAAAAAAAAAAAAAAAAAAAAAGCAGGATGTAAAAGTGATGCAAATCAACTACTGAACAGTAAATAGTTAGCCTACTATTACTAAGAACCATCACTGTGTCACAGAAGCAAAGCTCTGACAAAAATTATACAAATTCATAGTGAATTTATCAAGATGAGTCATACTACCTCCTACTTTTATCGTATTTATAAAATTAAGAAAAAAACAACTAATTTCTGAAATGTGACGCAACATTGTGACGTAACGCCAACACAAAGCGTGCACGTGACACCGAAACTGAACGACAAACTTGTTGTTTTTAAGAATTTAGACGTTTAATGCGGCACAGCTAAGCCGGTAAAGAAGTGTTGGATCATTTAGAGAAGAAGAAGAAAGAAGAAAAAGCCATGTACTTGTACCTGAAGTAGTCAAGTTTACAGAAAATCTCTTTTTCTTTGATATAGCAGCTGATGTGGCGGCCGAGTGACGTCTGACACACGCTGCACGAGAGACAGCGCACGTGCCAGCACATGTCGTTTACCTGTACAAAAACAAAAGCACAGGTAGCGCAGAGTTAGCAAAGCATTTCACCTGCAAAATTATCCGTGTTTCCACAAACTACAAAAATCGAAAATATATAGGCCTAGCTACAAGCTAAAAGTGAAGCAGGAGGCTAATGTAGGTTTTTTTTTTCTCTTAAAAAAAAAAAAAAAAAAAAAGTTATCACATGTAGCATGTATATTAGCCGAGCTAATTAAGCTAGTCCTCATTAGCACGCCAAACATGGCTCTGGAGGAAGTAGCACTAATAATAATAATAATAATAATAATAATAATAATAATAAATTAAAAGTAAGCGTGGAGAATGTAAACATTTTTAAACCAGAAATTCTGTATATATTTAGCCTATATAACTATTTTGTAATAATACATATAAATAACATCACGACATTATTTAACTCCCACTATTGCACTTAATGTCAGGTCATAATACATGTGAAAAACTTAATAAAATTAAATATATAAACTCTTTTTTGTTTTTTTAAAAGAAGGCTTTGTTGCTGGGGAAACATTGCAGAGAAATGCCGGGATTTTATTTATTTTATGTCCATGTAAAAATGAGTAGAGATATTTTTACAGTTGCATGATGTTCTAGGAAAACAACATGCTATTAAATGATTCGTTTGTTTATAATTGAACTCCATGCCAGCTACCAGGGCTATTTTCACGATGAGAAACAGGTTCGAATGTAGCAAAAGAAAAAAGAGGAAAAAAAAAAAAGTTAACCTTCTATTTAAAATATTATATTATATTATATTATATTATATTATATTATATTATATATTATATATAAATTAAATCTGGCCCTCACTCCATTAAAAATGTCATATCAACTAATAATAATAATAATAATAATAATAATAATAATAATAGTCCTAGAGGAGCTGAAACCATCACAAGCCATTAAAGTGTGCCTCAAATATATTGGACTTTCTATTAAATGTTTTTATTTATGTATTAAATATCATTTCGTGTCTTACCTTGAGCAGGTATTTGTCTACAATCTCCATCCCGCAGCTGGTGCAGATGGCTTTCTCAGTCATGGCATGAGGTGAAGAGACGGTGGGCGACGAGACTGAAGACGACGGACACGACACTTCTTCCAAAAGGTCTTGAGTTGAGCTCTGGAGATATGAAAAATAATTCATAATGATAAAATAAAAAAATGAGAAACATGTTTAAATGTTCTACACTTTGGATAATCTAGCCTACATGTTTGGGCAGTTGGCTTGGAAGACAAACGCAAATGAAGTTTTTTTGTTTTGTTTTTTTTTTTTCCCACCCGACTTACAAATATTGCTCCATAAAAGAAAGAATATACATATATTTTTAATATTAAACCCGCTCATTAATTACCAAAACGTTTCCTTCTTGCAGGAGTGTGTGAGGTTTGCAGTTTTGCGGCATGGTGAGCAGCAGGAGAGAGAGTGCAGGCGCGTCGGGCGGAGAGTCGCGCGCTCCGAGCCGCCGCCCTTTTAACCTCTGCGGCCGCCCCGTTAATAACCATGACAACAAACCCGGTGCAAAAGATGCCAACTCCCCCCTCCGAAATGATCACAACACACACACACACACACACACGGAGCTCTTGAGATAATAGCAAGCAGTCTGCATTCCTTCTCCTCCTTTTCAGATGAATGCATGCCAAAGAGCTTTCATCTGACAGCTTATGAAAAATAAAGCTTCAAGAACGTCCACATGCAAGGAGAGGTGCGTTGACTTGACTACACTTGGCTTGTCGGTGCATTGCATGATAAATGACGAGCAGGTTGCAGCACACCTGAACGTGATGATGCCACGAAGGGAAATAAATAAATAAATAAATAAATAAATAAATAAATAAATGCTTCCTTAATCATTAACATAACTAGAATGCATTTCACATCACAAACTGCTTGATGTTGCAGAAATACAGTTTTAAAAAAAATAAAGTGTTTATTATTATTATTATTATTATTATTATTATTATTTTATTTTATTTTATTTTATTTATTTATTTTATTATTATTATTATTATTATTTTATAGTGTACCTTTATAAATGCCGCGTGTAGGTAGCAGACCGCACTGCACGAAGAAAAATTTAAATAATTTAATTTAAAACAAGGTTTTTCGAGGTTGTTACTATAGACTGGTCAAATATAAAAACCGAATTAGGAGTAAGAGTTAATCCAAGCACAAATGTGAAACTTTAAAGAGATATTTTTCAGGTTTTCGGTTGAAGTCGCAAAGCAAACTTGATTAACTCCACAAAACAATTCAATAGTCTATATTAACTATATATTATATATTATATATAGTAGCTCAGAACAAAATAAACTAAACACTAAATGACGACACCAGACCAGGCAGACTTCACTCTAGGTGTTGGAATGGTTGAACACCGGTGATTTTTGTGCAAGTCGGAAAGCTTTCTCCAGAAACCCTTGTGTCTGGGTTGTTGTTTTTCCCTGAAGGTTTTTTTTAATCACTTACTTTGCTCTCGGTTCCAGACTTGAACTCTTCCACGCCGGGGCAGGAAAGCGTCTGCTCATCTTTCCAGTACATGGTGTGAAGGTTTGCAGGTTCAGGCTGTCTCAGATGGCTTTGTGTGGAGCATTACTGCAGGTATTCCACCTGTGCGTCTACACCACGATTTAACAGCAACTCCAGTTTGGGAGGAACTTTTTTCCGGGGCTTTTTTCTCCACCATGGCCGCACCTCCTTGGCACATTTACACACGCCTATTATTCAGAGAGGGGGGACAAAAAAAAAAAAAAATACAGGAATATACAAATGAACCCTCCTCAGATTCGCAAAAATCTAATTAACGGAAATAACGTCTATTTTCGGCGTTTATTTATTTATTTATTTATTCATATAGGAGCTTAACATTAACACTCTAGCAGTCTTGAAATTGACGAGACGTTGTGCTGATAACACGGAATAACAAAGTGAATTGTTTTAAATCCAACTTTAAAAAAAAAAAAAAAAGAAAAAAAAAAAACTTTTTGACTCCAATTATTGAGCGGTGTCTCGCCGAAAATGATTTGTCGCAAAAATAAATAAATAAGGCGTATATAGGCTATGTATATTTATTTTCAGGTTCATACTGGGGAGAAAACAAAAAAATATCCTCTTGCCTTCTGGTTAAAGACAAACACAAGGAGCACTGATTGAGTTTGTGGTCATTACGGCTGTTGCAGTTTTCAGTTCTTTAAATAAAAAAAATAATCCGCAAATTGGATTAACTGGTGCCATGTGAGAGAGTTCATTCCTGCTCTTTACCACCTGAGTTTGTTTAGTGTTAAACACGGATTTAAGGAGGAAATCTTTATTATAGGCTAGGGGAATGTCCTTCACTTGTGTTCCGAAATAGTTGACGTCATACAAATATTCAAATACACGAATTAATATATTTAGAGGCTGTTTGACTTTATGCTTAATCTTGGATTAAAATTTTATTAAATCTATTTTTACAAAAAAAAAAAAAACAGTTAATATGACGTCTGATTTGAACTATTTAGATAGATTTTAAATAGATTTCAACATTTAGGATTTTTTATAGCTACAAATCTTTCTTACAAAAAGCTATTGAGACTATTTAATAATAGTTTGGTTAAATAAAAGCTTCTTTTTAAAAAAAAAAAAAAAAAAAAAAAAGTGTGGTCGTGTAGTAACTAAAACCGATGCAATCTGCATTACTCGATATAAACATCCTTGTAAAAGTAATAACATCTACAGCATTCATAATAAAAAAGGAAAGAAAATGTAAAAAAAAAAAAAAAAAAAAAAGGATGCAACTAATATTGACTTAATAACAGAACTTTAAAAATATTTCGGTGGTACATTTTATATTAATTCTACACTTTATTATCAGTTATATTTCAATTTAAATGAACAATTACCAGATTTAATGATAGTCTAGATAATCATTGCAGCAAATGTTCATATTCTGTTATAAAGAATAATGAGTATGGCTTTTCGGTTGTTTTTTTTTTTTGTGGATCAGAGAGTACAGGTCTAATAACATTCTTTAAAATATTGTGCAATGAATTTAACAGTCTATGATGTTTTATTTTATTGTAAGCAAGCAGAATGAATGGAAGTCCACTGTGATATAATGTTCGTATTCATATTTAATGTTGGTTTTCTTCCATAAATATAAACTTTAGTTAAATATAGCTTTGGAATCTTTTTTTTTTTTTTTTTTTTTGCAGGGGTGGGGGGGTTCTTTATTTAGGGTGGGGTTGGGGTGATTTTTGTTGTTTTTTTTCTTGAGTTTTTCCTGTGTGTTACAGTATGGATGCAGCTTTGACTGGAACCAATCTCTAATGGGTTTCTTCTCGTAGCTGTAGTTTTTAGAAAACCACAAGGCCGGTGTGGATGATGGGCTTTAATATTGCATTTCAGTGAAGAATATACACATGTCTCGAGGTATACACGTCAAAAGCCGGGGTGGGGATGTTGGGTGAGGTACGTGAGCACATAAACAAGACCGGTATTGTCTGAAGATGAAGAAAAAGTCAAGTGTATGACGTCACCGGGTTGTTTACCAGCCTGAGCCGCACAGGTTTTTGTACGCTGTCCTCGGATTTCATGCTGAAGTATTGTGTTTTATCTGTCGAGATGTTGAAAGATAAATGACAGCCAGTGACGACGGTGTTTCTAAAGATGGTGACACCACGTCATAAGTTAATAGAGAAAGACTGGCCAAGGCATTGTGGTTACATTACAGCCTGTAACATCTCATTTCACATGATTAACTATACACACATGGATATTGTATCACAACCCATACCACACACATACACGTGTACACTACACTTCTGTATTTCATGTGAGATCATGTCTTTTACTGTCCTTTCCTGTAAAACCTTTCTTATTCCAAATCCACCTCAAAGTCAGGCTTGAGTCGCTGCCGAGCTTTTCTTATTTCTCCAACCGTTCCTTCACGTTTGTTAAGGTTCCTTGTGGTTTTTCTCACTTTGAACGCAGAGACGTAAAAAAAAAGACCTTGTTATAGTTTCGAAGGACTGTCCATCCATCTATCTTCTATACCACTTATCCTTTTCAGGGTCACGGGGAACCTGGAGCCTATCCCAGGGAGCATCGGGCACAAGGCGGGGTACACCCTGGACAGGGTGGCAATTCATCGCAGGGCACAATCACATACACATTCATACACTACGGACACTTTGGACACACCGATCAGCCTACCGCGCATGTCTTTGGACTGGGGGAGGAAACCGGAGTACCCGGAGGAAACCCCCGCAGCACGGGGAGAACACGCAAACTCCGCACACACAGGGGCACGGTGGGAATCGAACCCCCGACCTTGGAGGCGTGAGGCGAACGTGCTAACCACTAAGTGTGTAATATGACAAGAGTACATACTTTTAGTGAGTGGAAAGGGAACTGGGACGCTGAAGTTCTGAAAATAAATCTATCTGAAAGGTCAATACACAAATCAAATAGGAACTATATTCTCATCCAAATCTTCCAACCTACAACCGTATAAACTTTAGGCCACGCCTCCTACCTGAGTCTGATCCTGGGGGTACATTGGGCACTAAATGTTTTGATTAATGTTCAGTGAAGAGAAACTGGTGTAAATGTCAGTATTTGGCAACGTTTGTTGAGCATATTGTCTTCGAGAGAGAGAAAAAAGAGAGGCCGGTGAGGGAAGGACTGTTTATAGCGGCTACAACGGAAGTGAGAACCCGTTTCGCAACAATAATCGTAACTATAAACGGATGGAAAGTATCCATCGCTGTGGTATAAAAGCAACAAAACACTTCAGAACGTACCATATACAGTAGGAAATGAATAAACTTCTTGGGTGGGAACAGTAATGCTGCTTCATAATACCACCCTGTAGTTGATTATTTTCCTATAACAGCGTGACACGGAGTGTTTTATTCTTTTTACACCACAGCAGTTATCCAATGCTAACAGTTCTCTTTTGTTTAGTTATTAAAACGCGAATACAAAAGAAAAGTCATTGACATCAATCAGATTAAAAAGCCTTCTGCAGTGTGAAAAGCTCAACCACCCTGGTGGGACTATTTTTTTTCCTTCCCAGACGTTCATTCATAAGGTTTGGGACGGCTGGAAGTGGGGGAGTGGTTGTAGTGCGTGTAACTCAACACTGAGGGTCTGGGAGGTGAGGGTCTCAGAACTCTACCGCTCCTGCAAATAGACTCTGACAGGTCGATCCGGGGAGCGCCGTGGTCATGTTTCCTGAAACGCTGAAGCATTGAAGCTGGATGCCAGAGGAAAAAGCAAAGAAAAAACTCTTAAATAAAATGCAGTTTTTCTAATTCATGGTTTGAGGTAGATTATGGATTTGCTCAATTATAATCTGAGATAGGTTACAGTTATTCTATTCATCATGTGAGTTAGTTTATGTGTTTAGGATTTATTTTTAAAATGCCAAGTGAAGTAGATTATGGAACTGATCAATCATGTTCTGAGGTAGATTAAGATTTTTTTTTAAAAATCATCAAATAAAGTAGATTATGGAGTTGATCAATCATAATCTGAGGTAGATTAAGAAAATAGTTAAATCATCAAATGAGGTAGGGTTTGAATATAGTAATCTGGGATAGATTATGCATTCTTTTTAATCAATACCTGAGGTAGATATTTGTGGTTATGTTTGTTTTTAATCGTAATCTGAGGTAGATTATGATTCGTTTACTCATCATGTGCGGTAGGTTGTGGATTTACAAAATGATAAACTGAGGTAGATTATTTTATAAAACCATAATCTGAGGTAGATTACGAGGTAGATCCTGATTTATTTATTTTTTTTAATAATTTGAAATAGATTATGTTTTTTTAAATTCGCAATTTGAGCTAGATTATTGATTGGCAAAATTATAATCTGTGGTAGATTATTTTAATCTGAGGTAGAATGTGAGGCAGATTGCAATTAATATATATTTATATTAATTCATATATATTTGATGTAGGCTAGATTATGATTTCGTTAATTTAACCATGTGAGGTAAACTATGGATTTGCAAAATCTTAATCTGAGGTAGATTCTTTTATGTGTGGAAATATTTTATTATTATTATTATTTTTAAATAATCATTTGAGATCGATGATGATTTTGTAAATTCATAACGTGAGGTAAATTATGGATTTAAAATCTAGAGCCCTTTGAGAGAACCCTTAAAAGGTTCTATGTGGAACCCTACATCAGAGGGTTTCCCTATCAAAGATAAGTCTTTAAGAAGCTAAGAACACTGAACTCCGCAAGGAACCCTCGGAGAACCCTTTGCTCAATAAGAGCGATTGCGAGATTTCTTTGCGATCATAATGTGAAGTCAGTCGTAGTCAGAGATGTAAATCACAGACTTCTAAAATCACATGAAGTAGAGTTTGTCCGCCTGAAGAAGGATGAGGAGGACTGTATCTGGGTGCTTTTGCGTGTCAAGGGCCCACAGGCGTTAGATCCCATCAACATCCTTGTGGAAGAGGAAATGGAGCCGATGACAGCTTTTCATAGAGCCGCGGCCACAGAGCCACTGCTATCATACTAGCTAAAGGAAACAGATTATTCTGACACGGAAGTTGTACCCAAAACACACCCACTTCAGCCTGTAAGCTCACCGGGTCTCCCTGCTAACACGGCCTTTTGTTTCGGCGCCACTGAGAAGTTTACCTAAGAGTGACGACTCCTCACTTCCGGACGTTTCCTCGGATGACGTTACTAGTTTGCACCGCTGCAACTAACTTTATCCATAAAGCCATCTGAATGATCCTGCGTTGTGCTCGAAAACATGACGAAAATTCACACCCAGCTTTGACAAGGCTTTGCTTTCTCCTGCACCGTTGGGATTCTCTTTGACCAGGGGATACCGTCTAGACATGGGGCTTTGAAACTCCCGTCTGTCCTACAGATATCACTTTAGTTATTATCTAACTTAACCCTAAATCCATTTTGTTCTGATCTTTGACCCTTTTGCACAGAGCTACACTGCTCTGCTTGCTTTGCTCACTCTCTTGGGTCTCAATGGTGCAAGCCCAGAGGAAACGTCCTTCATCCTTCCAGGCTCGAGTCAGTATAGTCTGGGAAAAATATTCGGAATATTTGCTTCTTTGGAGTAGCAACAATTGTTCCATTACTTCAACACTGAATGAACTGGGCAGCTAGCTAAAATAAGCTAATCTGACAGAACTTTTGAGAGTACTTCAAAGTTCTATTCATAAATGTTTAAGTTTTAGGAATAGGTATACTCCTAAATGTGTTTGTCGTCCCCCCCATTCACTGCTACTGCTAGCTAGCTGCTAGACTAAGCTAACCTCTTAGGATTTCTGAGAGTCATATTCATAAATGTTTATAATCTATAATGATATACCAGGAATATGAGCTAGTTGGCTAATGTAAGCTAACATGACGGGATTACTATGAGAATTTTTAGGCCATATTCATAAATATTCATCCTCGCTGCAATTACTAGCTAACTCGCTGACATAAGATATTCTGACAGGATTTTTTTTATGTCCTATTCGTAAATGTTCATAATCTTCACTGCTAACGCTAGCTAGTTGGCTAATGTAAACTAACGTGACAGGATTTCTGAGTTTTTTAGTCATATTCTTTTTTTTTTTTTTTAATTATACTGATAACACTAGCTAGCTAGCAAATCTAAGCTAACTTGACAGGATTACTGTGTGGATTTCTAAGGTAATATTCATAAATATTCATAACCTTGACTGCTAATGTTTGCAGCCTGGCAAACATAAGCTTAATTAACATGATATCATGAGAAAAACATCTTTATAAAACTACTACTGATGAGCGGGTGCCTTTTTTAAAAGCGTTTGAAAGGTGTGTGTTTTACTTATGTACTTCAAATGAGTTTTAAACGGACGAAAGGTGTGCGCTTGAGTGTGTAAGGAGAAGCATTTGTACCCCTAAAGGTGCAGTGTATTCCCTTTTTTTCTGTACGCAATAGACTGTAGACTGTATTACATTACAGTTCTCCACAAGTCTTCCAAAGGCCACACATATCAGTGAACGTATCAGTTTCCTGAAATTAAAAACTACAAATAAATCAGTCTTGCTCTGCCAAAAAAAACTCTTCAGGCCCCTCTACCACCAGCGAGACACCTTTTCACTTCGCTCTTGTGCAATAACAAATACTCAGACTACTCCGGATTTGCCACAAAAAGCGTTTGAACATGCCAAAGCAAACATTACGAGAGTCATAATGGGAGTCTGGCTGTACACGGTGTGTAAACGGGAACGAAGTCGTGTAGATAAGTGAAGTTTACACATACTTGTTCCTCTCTCCCTTCCCGATTTTGAAAGGTGCGAACATGTCATGAGCCAAAAGGCCTGAAAAGGCGTCTTTTTACGCCTAGGCAGGCGTGACACGGCCGTGCTGACAGTCATCCTCTGGATTATTCCAGCTGTTGCAACGTGGGAGAGGAAAACTAAAGAGTCTACACCTGCCCCAGAATCCTGTTCACCTCACTGCTGCTGTATGGAGCTGCCGAGTACATGACATCACCACGCCTGTAAACACACACCTGCCAACACACCCGAGTCTTCTGGGAGAGTCCCCAGTTTTCCTCAAGACGTACTTCTCATATATATATATTTTTTTCCTTTTTTATCCAAACAAATAGCTAACAACTATTTAATCACCCGGGAAATCGAAGTCTAGACTTGAGTTCTGTATCTAAGCAATGGTTGGTTCTTTGGTTACCAGGACAACCAACCACGCCCACTCAACAGCAATATCCTTAAGAGTCTTAGATGCTTCAAGCGTTATTACTTTGATCTACTTTTACATTACGTTACATTATTTTTTTCACTTATAAGGCAGCACTCTTGAATTCTCCAATCTGATTGGTCAGGAGGTTCATACACAGTGACACAATCTATAAACCGTTCATAATAACAGATGTAAAAACATGCTATTTAACAAAGGAAATCGTGTCATGTTTGATTATGGTGACGTTTTCTGTAAAGAGATTTTTATGTAACATTCCTAGAAGGAACTTTAAGCTGTAAATTTAAATGTACTGAACTTGGAAAGTCTGAATTTTGCGTTGTGAACCACGTAGAACCTTCCGTTCTGTAGAAATATAAACGAGTTCGCTTCATGGCCAATGGACTGCGAGTACCTTTTTCATCATTGGTCTGGGTGAGTCAGTATTTTTGCTACTTTGTTGTTGCTAACACAACCAGTAGGGTGCCATCATTAGGTGCGTGGACCCCTTAAGAAGTCGAAACATTTTAGCAGAAATGGATGATATCAAGACAAATGGACTGTGAGTGAGTATGTTTGCCATGTGCTTGGATCCTGAGAAATCCTAGCAAAACCAGTACGTCCCGACGCTTTGGTGGAAAGTGCTTGGACCCCTGCAAAACAGGCTGTTTTCGGTACAACGTGCAGCGAGTTTCTTGTCATTAGAAGTAAATTTGGCTTGTAAGTGTCTGCTCTGTTCTTAAAGACAGAGAGAGCTACGAAACAACCATCAGTGTTGTCACGAAATCTAAAACGCATAGTTTAGTTTAAAAAAAAAAAAAAAAACGGCCTCAAGATTACTTCCGGCCGTCAAGCTTTGATGGTAAACAGAGTGCGCGTTTATGAAACTTGGTGAAGAACACTGATTTAAACCGTCATTGACAAGTGAGATGTTCTGGCACGTGTGTGTGTGTGTGTGTGTGTGTGTGTGTGTGTGCTTTACCAAGTTGCTTGGACCTGTTGACCTTTGCACACTTCTTATCTAGTAAATCAAGCGAAGCCTAGGATTTTTATTTACTCAAACAAACAGCATGAACGATGGAGTACTATTTATTTGGAATAAAATCGCTGCAACACGTAAGGTTTTCATATACTTTCTCCGAAGCCACGTTAATTGTTCCGCGTCTCACGTCAGCGGTGACGACCCGCGCTTAAGAACCCTTGAGAGAATCCCTGTGTGGTTTGAGCGATTTAATTGAACCCATTTTAGAATGAATAGGTTTAACATCCCCACCAGCCGAAGACATAAAGGCGTAAAAGCTTCTTCAAACGAGGGAAACCAATTTTTCAGGGATAGGAACAGTCCGAGCTGGCGGGCGAGCAAGCGAGCAAGCCTTCCCCCATCTCAGACTCTCAGCCTGATGTTCGCTCTTCAAGCTGGGCCTCTAATTATTTCATCGTGTAGCAGGAAATCCTACCAGGCCTACATAAACAGTGCTGGGAGGGGGGGGTTATACCTCTATGCCAGAGCGCTGGTGACATCTGACATGCGAGCGCCCCCCCCCCTCCCTTCCATCCGCTAAGCTACTGCCCCAAACACACCCCAAAGCCCAGAACACCGGCCCTCTCCTTCTTTCCTTTCAGAGGTTAAGATACTCGAGTCTTTAAGTGGTCGAGGTTTAAGAGGTCGAGGCTTTGTGATGCTGAGCTCTGAAGTGCGAGGCCGTTTTAATGTCAGCCAGACGGCAAGACGCAATTTAACGCGTCCTTAGAGCTTCGCTGCTCTTTATTTCTTTTGACCGAGAAATGCAAATCTCATGAAAACGGATATTGTGCTAACTAGCGAGTCTATTTTCCGTAACCGTGTAAATTCATAGCAAAACAGTTTGTCCTGTTGCCTGAGGCATCGCTGTTGTTTTTATCGCACTGGGTTTGATCTATAGGTGGTATTTCCTTTTCTTTTTTTTTTCGAGATTTTCATTTGAATCCTTTTCAATACACTTTATTAACCGCTTTTCAGTTATTATTTAGAACTAAATTTCTTACACACTATATATATATATTTAAACAGACTTGCAGTACTTTCATATTTTAAAAAACAACAACCACTAGTCGGCATTTCAAATCCACTCTTAAAAGGTTCTTTATAGCAACATAGGTTCTGCAAAGAACCTTCTTGTTGTTAAGAACCATTTTCCATTCTATAAGCTTCTTGAGTTGAGCTGTATCATTCTTCGGAGATTACAGAAGTTCTTTATGGTTCATTATCGGTTCTTCAGAGCAGTGTATCGGTTCTTCAAGGTGTCGTCCTTTAACAGATTAAAGTGAACCCTATAAAGTTCTTTATGGGACTGGAAAAGGTTCTCCAGGCATCACTCTTAATACCCTTACTTTGGTTCCTAAAAGTACTAACTAAGGTTATAATAACACGGTTCCTTGTAGCACTGCTATGAAGAAGCATTTCTGGGTTCTTTAAAGCACCCAGGTAATAGATGGTTCTCTAAAGAACTTGAGAGTAAAAGGTTCTTTGCGGAACTTAAAAGGGTTCTCCTGTAGCATCAGGCTGAAAACCCCTTTTTGGTTCTAACCTTGTTGGAACCTTTACTTTTAAGAGTGCGAGCTGTATTGGTGCTGAAGTAAGCCTGACGTCCTCCGATCCCATCCCATATGCAAATTATAGATTAATGTTTACGTCGAACGAAACTAGCTGGTTTAACGGCTGTTTAACGACAATAAATGTAACTACAAATGGATCAAAAGTACGATTAATACATTAAAATAACGCCATTGTTGACAAACTGCTGCAGTATAACTTCCGAATGTAGTATGTTTTGGGCCATGTTCTATGGGGATTTAACGGTTTGTATCGGTTTCCATTCGACATAAACATGCCACCCATGAGACACAACACATTACCAATAGAGACCCACAAGGACCATTATAGTTTCCATTAAAACCAATACAATTCCCATTATAACCATTAAGACCATTAGAATTTCCGTAATGGTTTCTGTTGGGGGGGGGGGGGGGGGGTTCAGCAGGGATGAAAATCTGATTTTCTTTTCATGGAATAAAAGTGGCTCAGACATTTGGAGCTGAATGTGAAGGTGTAAGATTTCCACTCTTGGCAGCTGCAGGGATCCAGCATCCTCACATGCTGTGTGTTTTCCTAACGGGTTGCTCACACACACACACACACACACACACACACACACACACACACACAGAGCTGATGTAAGGGCATGGTGGAGCACGCAGTTTCCCCAGCGCGGCAAAACCACTCCACGATGTGCCAAAATCCAAACTTCTGCTAGACCTAGACGGTGGAGGTGAAAGTTTGATTGACAGCCACTTCAAATGTCTGCCGGTTTACATCCATAAATCTCTTAGTGCGGTTTGATGTCAGTGAATACAGACATCGCTGCGTGCAATCTGTAGAACTTAAACAAACAAATGGATTTCTTATGGGAAAACTGACTCATCTTTACTTTATTTTATTTTCATTTTTTTTACCTGAGGCACCAGATGAGCTCATATCAGCTTTAAATACACACACACACACCCACACACAGATATAAATTAGATTTAAACTGAGGGCAGAATTTCCACATTGATATAATGTCCATGTTACTACAACAAATGAAGCTTGTAAATATACACATTTCTATTTGTTATTTATTATTTACTGTATTAACATAAACCTGACTTTATTTACCTCCTCACGTTATTGGCAAAACTATGGTAAATGGTCTGCACTTATATAGTGCTTTCATCCAAAGTACTTTACAATGGTTCTCATTCACCCATTCACACACACACACACACCAGTGGTAGCAGAGCTGCCATGCAAGGCGCTAACTTGCCATCGGGAGCAACTTGGGGTTCAGTGTCTCGCCCAAGGACACTTTGGCATGTGGAGTCACGTGGGCCGTGACTCGAACCGCCGACCCTACGATTAGCGGGCGACCCGCTCTACCGCCCGATCCACAGCCGCCCAAAACTAATACGTGAGTGTCACGTGAATGGTGTTGGGGTTGCAGGGCGCCAATATTTACAGTGATCCCGGAAGGGAAAAAAAATACCGCTTTAGATTCCTGTTCTCGGTTGACAGGAGTGGAACCCGGTGTATTCTGTATACCGTATACTGTCGCAGCTCATGCGGCTCAAAGGTCTGCGTGTAGATGCTTTTCCGCTCAGCTCGGATGTAAAGAGTGTTGAGTTTTAGAGCCAGTGGAACAGCTTTGGTGTACTTTGTAACGCTTGGCTCTTCGGATTCCGTGGAATCGAGAAAGCACCACACGGGTTTTTCCTTTTCGTTTCGATTATTATTGTGGTGACTCCACGATGTTCCGCAAACACAGAGCAGACGTTTACGGAGCGACCGTCTGCGAACTGTGAGGCGTATTTACCTCGTTTATCACCAACCGCCATCTGACAGAATAGTTTTCGGAGTCCACGGCATGCCTCGGCCTGAGCGCCGAGCGGTAGCTCCCGATCCTGACTGTTTGCGTGTCAGAAAGTTTGGTCGCTTCCTCCTTCACGCTGAACAGACACCGAGTACACAAATGAAATTCTTTTCTTTTTTAAAAAAAAACAACAAAAAAAAAACAACAAAACAAACCCGCCGAAGATGAATTTTCAGATATTGAAAAAAATCTAATCAAATAAATAAATAAATAAATAAATTTGACGACCTCCCCACCACCTTCACGTGCGTTTGGACGCTAATCACTACCAAGTTCCGTTTTTTAAAATTCACGTTCAATCCTCAAACATATAGAACATAGAACTACTGAAGAGAGCTCGCAAGCAGCCACAACAAGCTAGATAGAAGTGTTCTGTATTCTGTGCAGATTTTAGATTACACACACACACACACACACACACACACACACACACACACACACACACACAGAGCCCATATTTACAGACGGCACACAGATAGAGCTGCTGAGTCAGGAGGTTTGTCTTCTGTCTGTGCCTGCATGTGCAGCTCGTGCTGACAGATACATCGATAACGGTACATTTCTTCTGTTCGGATCCAGAGCTTTTAAAGTTGCAACATTGTGAGATTAAAATGCCCGTCTTTTTACGCTCCGCCGATGCTCCACACGTTGGGTCTCCACCGTCAATAAGCATTTCAGTTCCTTTTGTCTTGCATTAGTGAACTAACTTTCGCCTTTTTTGTTATTGTTGTTGTCGGTGTCATTCCAGCTGACAAAAAAAGGTCCCCAGGACGTCCCCCTCTATGAAAGTCCCCGGAACGTCCGTGTGTAAGGTCCTACGACGTTCACAGGACATCCGGCGGCCATTCGGGACGCTTAGGGGACTTTCGCTGAAATGAACACATACAGTAGCGTTATGATTCGATATCCTCTGACGTCCTCGGAACGTCCGCCAGCGAACGTTATAAACCGGACCAAATGCAGACCGAAGTGGACGAAGGCCCGGGGGACGTCCCCTGTTTGCTGGGATGGTAGCAAAGATGATCGTGAAAGCTAAAAAATTAAATCTGCACAACTTTCTTCTGAATTTCGACGTCAGGACGTGTTAAGTGGCCGAGGTCCGCGTCTTTACAGGCGCATCTCAGAAAATTAGAATATGGCGGAAAAGTTGGATTTTTTTCCCCCGTAATTTAAATTTAAAAAATTGCACTTTCATATTTTCTAGATTTGGATCACACATGAAGTGAAATATTTCGAGCCTTTTTTGTTGTCGTTGTTGTCGTTGTCGCTTTAATCTCGATGATTACGGCTTACAGCTCACGGAAATCGAAAATCCAGTCTCTTAAAATATTTGAATAAAGAATTTATAATACAGAATAATGTATTCATATATATTAATAATGTACAACGCAGCTAACAGGTATTGGACGTTTTTGCAAATCTAAATCATCACGTGTCTGAAAAGATACCGTTTGACTCCAGGATACTACAGTATCTGAACATCCAAAATATGTCGAACGCCGACAAACTTTAGGCCACGCCCCCTTCATGAGCAAGATCGACAGCTACGACTTTTTTTCTTCTTCTTCTTCTTTTAAAGCTTTGCAAAAAATACAACTTGTTACGTTAACTTAACGTTCCAGCTTTATCTCTGGCTGTTACAAAGCGCCGACACTGGAGACTCCTTCCTTAAGTGTTCAATAAAACATCGCCATACAGAGGACTTCACCATGTCGAGCAACGATTCTACGTTGTCGCTATAGAAACGTTAAGGTGTTAATATAACGAGCGCACGAATACGTATAAACCTGTGATTTGTAACCTGTCAGAGCTGCTGTACTAAAAAAAAAATTGATCCACACCTTCTGACCAATCAGAATCGAGAACAGCGCTGCGGTGTAAAGAGTTTTAATCAGCCGTGAAATTTCACAAGTTCTGTTAAAATGATATTCAGGTCACCAGAGATGCCGTCCAAAAAAAAAAAAAAAAGGGTGGCGTATAGGCATGTTAGACGGTGTGTGTGTGTGTGTGTTTAAGGGCTTACAGATGAAACCAAGTGTGCCAGCGAAGACAAGATAAACACACACACACACACACACGCTTAGGAGATACAGAAAGTGTTTCATTGCTCCATGACATACTTCATACACATCAGTAGAGTCAGTGAAGTGTGCTACGTGTGTGTGTGTGTGTGTGTGTGGACCATGGAGATTTCCCATCAGCCCTGCTGAAAGTTCCATGGCAAGCCAAATGAACATTAAATCAACAGTGCTAGTATTAAGATCTCCAGATTGTGATGGTTGTGTTGTTTTTTTTGTTGTTGTACGGAATAAACCACTCCACGTTGTGCTGTTGGAGGAAAATAAACAACGACAGGCTGGTGCGGTGAAACAGAGTTAATGGCACCAAGAGCCTGGTGTCAAGTCTTTTTATTCCTCTTATACTACAGCAACCTGCCAGTGATTGACTTTTAAAAAATCCGTTAAAGAACGTACACATTGTACTTTTTATTTATTTATGGTTACATTTAATGACGCGGAACAGCATTCTTCGTTAACGGTTTACGTTCGCCATTCTGGCACAAACCTCTCGTGTGGGCGGGGCTTAACAGCGATTTACTCTCATTGGCTAGTGAGATTTGGATCGACAGCTCGAGTGTCAGCTGAGGAGGAGGATGATGATGATGATGATGATGATGACGCACCGTGCCGCTCCTGACAGCTCATCTCAAAAAAAAAAAAATAGTCGTACGAGACTCCACCCAAACCTCAAATATTAATAATGAACTAATATACTGACTAAGAATAAGTAAGTGATACTTTCCACTACAAAGTACAAACACTATAAGCTAGTGCCTTATCCCAATGGAGACGTTTATCGCTATCGATAAACGATACAGAGAACCGCATCCAGAACGCTCTCCAAAATTCGCAACAGCGAAGTCGCGGTTAAGCCCCGCCCACACGAGAGGTTCGTGCCAGAATGTCGAATGTAAACTTGCGGAGCGTAAACGAAAAGTTCGAACGTAAAAGTCTGCCCGCGCGTTCATAAACCGTGATTGGCGAAAAGGACCGTTAACGAAGGACAACGTTTACACGAAGACAGTTTTCTTCTTTCTCATTGTATATATTTGTTCGTTTCTTGAAAATTTTCATTCAGTACTTTTTGGCACAAATTGAATCCCATGCATTCCCTGGGGGCGGGGCGGGGCGGGGCGGAGCTTGTAGGACTGGCGGCTTTTCCAATTTCATTATTCATAAAATCTCACGATGAGAGTGAGAGTGTAAGTATGCCTGCCTTTTCTGTTGTCTAATGACTTTTTTTTTCGTTTTTGGGGGGGATTTGTTAAAGTTGCCATGTTGGTGAAAAAACAACAATATATATATATATATATATATATATATATATATATATATATATATATATATATATATAAAAGTATAGGATTATATTTTAAAAGTAAAGGATTAAAAACATGCTTTGAGGGGAGAAGGAGACGAGGCATCGTGTTCTAAACAGAAGTGCACTGAAAATGCCTGTAATCGCTTCCACTCCACGTCACATCCCAGTCATTTATGCGGGTTAAAAGTGCGCCCGAGGTGTTCTTTACCACTAAATTACATGCGAACTCACCTAATAAGCTACTTCTGAGGAAAAGTATAATACAGACGTTTAACGCTAGCATGCTAAATCACATAATAGCCTAGCATTTCCTATAGTAGCGAGCTTATTTTATATCCTGTGGGCTGAGCGTTCCGCTGTATAATCATAATAATCTCCGACCTTTTCTAAAAAAAAAACGTGCCCTGAGTCAGAGAGCGCAGAGCGGGTTAACGTTCACAGCGTGACCCGCGTGGAACAGATTCACGGGTTTCGCAGCTCTGATTTGGCCTTGTTGTCATCTCGGAATTCGGCGAGGGACCGGCCGCTCCTCACTCAGCACGGGGTCCGTTAGTCTCCCAGTCACCCCAATCAGACAGGAGCTCCTTCACCGGGGTGGCCCTGCCATCCGGCCTTCTGATTGTCCTGGAACGAAGAGTCATGTCAGGGGGCCTCATCAAACAAATAATAGCTTTAAATTGACAATCAGGGCAGGTGATTAGAGAGGAGCGCGAGAGAGGCTCGCTGCTCACATCGATCCTCTATTACACTCACATTCTGACACCGATAAAACCCCACACCGCTTTTACACCGCCTCATCACCACCGATCCAGATTTCAGTTTCTTCGGAACTTTAGCAGACTGCTCGAACGATTTCTGTGATTACAGTTTGCTTTGATGATGTGACCGCAATTGGGTTTTTTTTCTTTTTTTTCTTTTTGCCACTAAGGAAACCTTTAATATCTCAGACCCGGCTGTTTACACAATATTTTGATCAAGAAATAAAAAAGAAGCCGATAAAAAAATTCTAAGCAAAGCGAAAAACACCAACAACACGAACCACCCTGCCTTATTTTTTATGTATTTTATTATTTTGCCTCATACAGAATCAATTGCTCCTCCTTAAAACGCAACTTGTCGCATGAGGATGTGCGTACTGATTTTACAAAATGGCCGACTGTACGGTATATTCAAACCTTTACATAATAAAAACATTGCTTAGAATTCATTATCAAAGTCACAGTTCCGCACTAGATCGTAACGCAGTTATCTCGTGTCCCGACGTCCGCTTCAGACTTTCATTCATTTTCACAAATAATGTATTAGAGCTGTACTTTGTATCCATTTGTTCTTGTAATGTTACAGGAAAACTACAAAGCATAAACTCCCCTGTCTTAAACATGTCAACAAACTTAAAGTTACAGCTCTACCTCTGACCGTTACAAAGCGCTGAAACTGGAGACTCCTTCCATCAATGTTAAATAAACATCTCCTTACAGAAAACGTCACCATATCGCTGATTACGCCCGTTTTTTTTTTAATCGGTTTCTACAGAGCGTCTGTTGTACGAGTCCCTGTGAACGAGCTGTTACTACAGAGACTACACCCTATTAGAACATAGAGTAAACCTGCGAATTGCGGCCACCGTTATAGACAACGGATCACCGTCTAACCAATCAGAACCGAGGCACGAAAGCCTGACTGACCACGAATACTTCCGAATCCTTGATACCGTCGTCCTCCTCCCTCCTCCACTGACCGACCCCTTTGTCTTTTGTGTCCACAGAGGCCGGAGTGAAACGTGTGAGGAACCCGGGAAGCTAAACTCTATTACTTTGGTTTGTTTAGGCCATTTAGCGTCCTAAAAATAGCCGCGTCGCTCAGCACCTGTTATTGACCCGTTTCCGCCTATTGCGTGCCTCGAGGCGAGACTGTGCCGCAGCACAAACGGGACGCAATGTAAAACAGGATTAAAAAAACCAAACAAAACATGAAAACAATTTTTTTTTTTTTTCCGTCGAAGAGGCGTTAAAGTGCAGCTCGAGGTCGTGATCTTCACTTCAAAGGCTCCCGAAGTTCCTCAAACTGGAAGGAAAACAGTTACAGTCACGCTACTGTATTAGAAACAAACGGATCGAGGTGAAGACAGTGATGGATAACGCAAAGCACTTTTAACGTGTTTGTCTGTCTTTGTCTGTAAATCCTGTCCTGAAATAACAGAAAGCAGCTTTGAAATCCCGAATCCGTCAGCACCCGTCAGTAGCAGCGCCGACGAGAACAGACCCGGGTCTGACAGATGAGACGAGAGCTCTCTTTTAAACTGTTAGCGCCGCATCGTTTTACTTATTTTATTTTATTTTATCCTGATGGAGAAAAAGCATCTTGATGGATGCTACTGTTTTTCTGTGGAATATCAATTGCACAAACAGTTAATAGCTAGCTAGCGTTTAATAAATAAATAAATAAATAAATAGATTGGGGCGGCTGTGGATCAGGCGGCAGAGCGGGTCGCCCGCTAATCGTAGGGTCGGCGGTTCGATTCCCCGCCCACGTGACTCCACATGCCGAATGTCCTTGGGCAAGACGCTGAACCCCAATTTGCTCCCGATGGCAAGTTAGCGCCTTGCATGGCAGCTCTGCTACCATTGGTGTGTGTGTGAATGGGTGAATGAGACACAGTGTAAAGCGCTTTGGATAAACGTGCTATATAAGTGCACACCATTTACTGTTTAAATAAATACGCGCATAGTAATGTATCGGAAAACTACTCCATTTTTCCAACAGCACCGTACTTAACATACAACAATGAGCAAATATTACATACGTGTGTCGGAGTCTGAAAAAACCCTTCGCACGGTCAAACTGTTACATGTCGACTATATATCGATTTGAAAGCTGTGTACAATGGCTTCCTGAACTGAAATACGTCCACCGCTACCTTTCTGACCTGATCTTAGTGATTGAAAAATGACACTACTGTAAAGAATTACAAACAGGACCGTCAGGTTCACTTTAATTTACCGCATCATCAGATCACATCACCTGAGGCGAAAGTCACACGCGACATTTGAACTCGAGCCTCATCGTCATCTCGTCATCCGTACGCTTCACACACGAGAGTGGAGAAATAATCACGATTCGTTCGCTCACTCTTTTTTCCCGCTGGATCGGTTTGTTTTTATTTACAGTGCCTTCGCTGTCTTCGTAATGAGCTCTCATGAGTTTTTCAGCTGACTGCTAATCCCAGCGTTAGCTAGTGCTAACACAGAAATCGGACGCAGCCGGCTAACATTATAGACATTTCTATGAAGGTGGTTCATGCGAAGAATCATTTAACATGGGTCTGTAAGCGATTCCTTATCTAAAGCTGCACATTCAAACGGATTATGTTTACCACCCAGGAGGAATGACGCTAATTCTGTTTCCACGCTCGTCACCAAATCGATAGCGATAAACGTCTCCATTGGGATAAGGCACTAGCTTATTGTTTATTCTAGTTTTGTTATGTTTCTTGACAAGTTTTTTTGGAAGCACGGAGCGTTGGAAAGCTTACCAGATTCCGCCATATCGTCTTTTCCGGATCGTCCGAGATCAGGGTGTAGCGAAGAGGCGATGGGGGCGTGTCTGAAAATAAAAATAAATTAAAAAACGCGAGGAGATACACATGTAAACAAAGTTTTACAAATGGGTCCACTTGTCCTGATGGCATTGCTCAAACAGTTCTTTTTTCGGTCATGTTCTACATATTTTCTAGGTCATTTATACTATTAAGAAGAAAGTCGACTTTTGTACCTTTAACGTTCATATCTAATGTTTTAGATTTCCAAATCGTTGCGTCATTTTTAAGCAATACGAACACGGACTTCAGAAAACGCTCTAAGATATGTCCCAAATCACCAAAATATATCATTACTGTATATATAATAAATACAACGGAGCAGATCGTCTCATATTGTGATATAATATAAGCTCTACTCAAACGCACTAACTTCATGCATTTCAGCCCAAACACACACACACACACACACACACTTGTACACTATCACACTGCTGGCACACACCACCACCACCCGAGTGGAGAAGGGTGGTGTAATGTGCGAGCTGAGGGCTGTTTTGAAAGGCCTGCAGCGACATGAAGGATTTTTCCACAGCGTTTAGTCTCCCTGCCTACTAAAAGGGGCCTAGCGTGCCTAGATCTCGCCGAGGCTCGTTCCACCCAATGAAGATGAATGGCCTTTATCGACAGCCCCATCTGAAAACATGGCACTACGCACCGGGACCTTTGATGCAGCTCTTGTGTTGCAGTGCCACCGAAATGTCCAACAACAAGGAACTGGTCCTCGGTGCAACAACACGGCCACTGTAGCAATGTTTTCGCTCTGCATTTATAGGGGCAGGCGTGCTGGTAGGAGTAGACCCACAGCAGCCGGAGGAAAAGTCTAGAAATACCACTAATACACTTTAAACGGACTGTGTGGTACACTTAAAAAGCTCAGCGTGTGTGTTTGTTCTTTGACACGCTCATTATTTAAATATTCCTTTATTTAAGTAAAGAGAACACGGTTGCTACGTGCTTGAGTCTTCCAGGATTGATAATTTACCTCAGATTGCACCTTTACAAATCCGTAACTGACATAAAACTCCCTCAGAGAAAAGATTCTTAGCTTCCTAAAAGACTTCTAGTTTGAAACCCTTTCTTTTTCTTTATAATTTCAGACTCATCACGTCAATAACGGTAGGTGTTAACATCTGCTGGTCTGAACTAGCTAGCTAGGCTAGATGTGAATAAAACTCACGTTTGTAGTATTAGTTTAGTGTCAGAGTTGCCAACTTTTGCCTTGGAGTAGAGAAGGCTAATATTTTAAAACTTGGATTGATGCTAGCCTGTTATTTTTATTTATTTATTTATTTATTTTTTGCCTACTATTCAAAGATGCCTGTGAGCATTAGCTTAGCAGCTACGTGTTATAACTAGCTATATGGCTAAGCTTGCTAACAGAATTCTACCGTATACTTGTTTTGGAGGGAGAGTGGACCGAGACTGACTGACACAAAAAATGACTAAACACGCAAAAGACGACTAAACACAAGGTTAGCTCTTTAGCTAGTCAGCTAGCTAGCACATTGCCAGCAAGGCTCACACAGGCAACCTAAAGACATAGTGATAGGGATTAAACTGTTATATATATATATATATGTGTGTGTATGTATGTATGTATGTATATATATATATATATATATATATATATATATATATATATATATATATATATATATAAAAGAACATTTTCACTCAGAAATGTTAATAAAATACTAAAACTTTGTAATAATAGTTATAAAACAACCGCTAACCCAAATTTCCAGGCTTTTTTTTTTCTACAAAATAAAATAGGGTGCCTAAAACGTTTGCACAGTACACATTTGATCTCATATTCATATATATATATATATATATATATATATATATATATATATATAAAGCATACTGCATATAATACAAACCAGCAATCATAAACATAACATTTAACAGAAATTCTCCATAACAGTGACTCGTGAGCTCCTCAGGCACGAGATTCAAAAATCAGCAGTTTTCCAATAAAGTTGTGAAGAAAAGAAGAAAAAATAACCAGCTTTAAAAAAAAAAAATCAAAAAGTTTATTTCATTTCATTCGTCCCAGGAAGCAATCCGTGCTATTTTAGAGGTTAAATGATTCCGAAGGGAAACTAATCAACATATTTAAAAAAACCTTTTTTTTCTCTCTCCTCAAATTTCTCTTTGATAGACAGATCAGACCTCAACTAATCAGTTTTTTCTTTCTTTATAACGCACAACGAAATCAGAGCACTTATGATGAATACATTAAAAGTACATTAGCAATTTATGAGCTGTGGAAGGCGGCGGTTGTTTGTGCGTACACTACGGCACCCTGGGAAGTCTCGGGCTCTGTTCTAATTGCACTTGATTGGTTCGGGATGCTTTTGTTTCGGCGAACGCCGTCACGTGTACATGCTGCAAAAGATGGCAGATTTTTAAAAAACAAAAAACATTTAAAAGAAAGAAAGAAAATGTTTTTTTAAATTAACTTATTATTTTTTTAAATACATATTTACAGTTTAAATAAGTAAGCGTGTACATGAAGTTAAAATAAACAGCGAAATCTGACAGGAATCGACAGATCAACTGTAAACCCGTGTTTGTTTTAGAGGACGAGGATTATTTCCTAGTCTCGCTCGTAAAGACGGATTTGTTCAGGCAAATTTCACTTGATCCCTTCGGCTGAACCTTAAATCCGATCCGTCGGATAATCAGACCTGTGAAGTAAAGCTTATCGACGCACAGTCTGAAAGGGCCATTACTGCTCTTATTTCATCTATTCCATTCACCCATTCGGTTTATTTTCAATTACCGTAACACAGGTTCGATGTAAGGAATAAAACACTCTGTGTTACGCCATTAAAGGAAGGTAATTATTTAGTAAAACAACACGTCCTGAAATGTTTTATTCCAGTTACACCGCAGCAATTTGCCAACAATTACAATTTATGAAAGAACAGCCCGATATACTGTATTTTTTATCCAACTATAGTTACATTTAATGTTGTGGAACATGATTGACGTTGCGGTGATGCTTTCTGTTGTTGGTGTTTATTTAACGTTTATGGAAGGAGTCTCCAGTGTCAGCGCTTTGCAACAGTCAGAGGTAAAGCTGTAGCCTTAATGAAGTTTAATTTTTCAGGGCAGAGTTGACTGTCATTCATACGTGTACGGACCGTCCGCGCACCTTGTCATGTCACAACACGGATCGTAGACGGTATATGTATATGTTCAGTAATGATCAACAGACGCCCGTCTTCGCTCCTGACCTCTTCAGGATGCTCTTCCGTAATCCCTCTCTCCGAAGCCAGGTCGGGTCAGAAGACGAACCCCCTCCCGTCCACCCATCCACTTTTCTTTTTTTTTTTCTCCAATTCATTTTGCCCTCTTTACTTCCTATGTAATTATTTCCTTTCGGGAGGCCGGTGCATGAAGTCGAGTGAGGGCAGGCGGGGAAGGGTCATTCAGCGTCTCGCTCCCTCCTTCCACCCCTCAACCACTTCAGAGCGCAGGAGGAAATTACAGGGGATCGGGCAAATTAGAGCAGCGTGCCAGCCGTCAACGGGGCCGAGCAGGGCGTGACCCCGGATGACCCCACAGGTACAAGAACGAGGGCGGGGGTTTACTGTCCGAGTGAGGTATCGCTTACATCGAGTTCGACTGGGCTGTTTCTGAAATTGGAAAAGACAAGTCAGCAGTGCGAGTAGGAAACATTCTGATCTACTGGTCTGATCCTTCATGGAAGTGTCTTGTAATTGTCTTCAAGGACAAGATGACCTACGTGCGGACATACGAGTTATCACAGAGTGCTCCCGTGGTACAAACTTTTCATCTCACTTCGTCATTTCATTGGCTGTTTAAATAGTAAAATAGTTGAAATAGAACAATCAAACCCGCTTTTTTATCCTGCACACGGATGTTGTATGATAGGCTATAGAAGACCCTGAAACGCCAATCAACATCTTGCTGTTACAGAAAAACAGTCGACGATGAAGTCGATTATTTTCCGATAGCAGCGCGTCTCGAATCGTTTCCTTCCTCTTTATATAAGCTACAACGGCAATATTACAATTTTCAAAATGTATTCGAACAACACAGCTTACTTTTTATCCGTTTATAGTTACATCTAATGTCGTGGAACGTCCGCAAAAGAAGTTAGTTCCTGTTCTCACTTGCGTTGTAATAAGACACACACACAAAAAACAAACAAACAAAACAAAACGTAGCTTGTCGTGTTACAAAGAAACCACAAAGCGTCAAATGCCTCCGTCCAGAAGATGCTGGAAAACTTAACGTTACAGCTGACGGTTACAAAGTGCTGACACTGGAGACTCCTTACAGAGAACTTACAGAGAACATGACCACATCAACGACTACAGACATTTTTGTCATCCGTCTACGGTGGCGCAGCGACCGTACAGGTCGCCGCAAATGACGAGCTGTTACTGTGGAAACGATAACATATTAGAACGAGCACATTAATATAAACCCGACTACTGTCATAGCTGACCTTCTGTCCAATCACAATCCAGAATTCAACAGCGCTGTGGTGTAATAGGAAATGAATATTGTGTGATAATGTTATTTCCTGCGTATCTTCTAATCTGATAACGTTAGCCGCTAAACCCTCGTCGATTTCGTCAATTAAACCCAGTCCTTCAGGGTCACGTGTAGCATCTGAGACGCCTCGTCTTTAAACTGCTGCCTCGTCTTAAGTGGAAATAATCAGCTGTCCGAGAGCCCCGCGATGAGACGCTTTATTTAAACGTTTTTAAACCTGCATCCATGCTAGCTCCAGGCGCTGAAGTGTATCTGTCGCTGAACCTAATAAACCGCATCCATCATTGGCCGGCTTGATTAACGCGCTCCAGATGTTCCAGGCTTCGCGTTTCAGGAGCTCCCGCCCCGAACCTTTGTTGTGATAATGACACAGTACCCAGAACGCAACTGTTTATTTTTGCTTCCCGTCCAAGTACAGTTAAACCCTCTCTCAGGGATCCTGTGCAAGCAGAGGCCCTCTGAATAAGTAATCGAGCGCTTCGGAAAGGAAGTCGAATTAATCTTTCTGCTCTGTTCGCTGGACTTCGGCCCCTCCACACGTCGCTAATTGTAAACCGCTGTGTGCCTGATACACATACTGTACATCCAGACCCGGAACAGACCACCAATGACCGCTTACCTAGGACGTTTAAGTCAACGTCGGGTAGGAACGAGAGATACACATCCTGCAGGAGACGGGACACGGTGCATCCTGTCAGGAAGACAGTCTCTATGTGCGTGGAAGTTAAAAAGCGTAGAAGAGTGAAAGAATAAAAGCCACCAGCGTCGAGATCGGTTCCGCCGATCCTCAGCGACACGCCGCAGGAGATTCGGCATCACAGGGATGTCAGACGTGCACTTTGGAGACGCGGTGGTGGTAGTGTTTAGGCTGAGGGGCGTGGCCAAAGGGCCAAAGGGGTGGCAGCTGCCTAGCTTTGAGAAAATCTATAACAGCGCCACACGCAGTGTTTTATTCCTTACTTCAATCATTATTATAGTGTTGTAGGTGTTTGGACCGAATCCCTTCATTAGTTCAATGATGTGTTAATGAATTCTGCACCGGAGAAAGGAATCGGATGCCACCCCGTTCCTGCTCAACCTGCACGTCTCCGAAATCAGATGAACTAACAGATTGACCCCGCTGACCTCTTGGCTGACCTTTTACTTGGCCATTGTTAAGCAACAATGTAGGGAAGCAGCCTGGCTACGACTAGCAATTAAAGCTATTAATTTAACTGCGTCTCCCAGTCGCGTGCATGAGTGTGGTCCCAGCACGTGTTAATTAACATCCCCAACATCCCTGCTAATGAAGCATTCAACAGGTTCTAAGACGGCTAGGCTGTTACGTTTTTTTTTTTTTTTTTTTTTTTTTTTAAATATCGTACCGTTTTATTGCACTTATTTGTTTAAGCCTGCGTGTGGTTTGTATATTCTGACACACATGCAGTAAGCAGTAAGCCTCGCTGGAAGCATTTCAAGCTACGTATGTCTTGAGGTACTGTTCAAACGATAAATGATAAAAGCGGTTCGTCGCTACGTAACTGAACGCCAGAAAAAGAAGACGGCGGTGTTGTAATTTTATATCTTCGGCGAACGGAGGCGAGACCGATCAGACGGGGTTTACAGGAAAATACGTGGAAATGCTCGCGTCTTATTGGCTGATTCTGCCAAACGCTAGCTCATTCAGTCAGTTAGTGTGAGGGGGAAATGGATATACGTGGATTTTGGGGGGGGGGGGTTTAAACCGGTAAAGGTGTTGAAACTGAAACAGTGTAAATGTCTAGATGAGTTCCAGTTTACGTGATCATCATCTGAGCAGAGCAGAAGGACAGATAATGCACTCTACATGGCGCTGTAGCAGCTAAACCCATACAGTGCTAGCTTAGCTGTGCGTCCCATTTGGCTAGCGACACCAAACTAGCCTAGTTAGAAAAGTCGAATATTTCATCCGTCTGGTCGTCCAACAAACAGTGACAACACCCGAGGCGAGTTTTATGATAAATCCGACTTTTTCTGATCACGTCATACATTGACGCGCGCCAAAATCACTATTCCAAGTGCAGAAAAAATGGCATCATTTGGTTCCTCCTATCTGTGCATGACCTGAGTAAGTAGGATCTCTGTCAGATATAAAAGGACACACCTTTTTAAGCAACGCTCGTTTGTCGGCTAGCAAGCTACAAAAAAAAAAGTCATACCTAGCATAACATGAAATATGAATCGTAGCTAATAACAAACTTAAATCCTACAAATGATGAATAATGTAAATGGGGGGAAAAAAAAAGTTTGACTGGTCTTTGCTCACCTGTTCCTTTGCTGTGGCCAAGGGAATGCTTTGCCACCCCTGGCCACCCCTTAGCTCCACCCACGATTGTAGTATCTTTAAATGAGCATTTCACTAGTCAAACTAGCACAAAAACAGAGCAAGAACTTTATCACCGAGTCGTTATGTGCAACCGGACGGAAATTAAACATCAGTATTGCCAGTTAAACAGTGGCTCATTAAGACTGAATAATATTGCGTTAATGGAAATAAAACGAGAGCTACTCCAGATTCTCATCAGCATTACACAAGGTGACCTTCTTCAGGAGTTGGGTTTGGGGTTTTTTTTTTTGTTGTTTTATACGAGTCAGAGGGGGATTTAGTATTTCTTTTGGAGCAGGGGAGGGGACAGAAATCAGCCGGGATTGAGTGACAGTAAGAGAGCGGCTGATTGCATCGAGCACGGAGGACGAAGAGGCCGCAAAAAATCAGCTTCCAGTGGGGGGAAAAGGCTCCTAATCAGAGCTCAGAAATGGCCCACTTGACAATCACACGCACCACACAAAAAAAAAAGCTCTCAATTCAGTGCTGATTGCAGCGACTCCCCTCCTCCTCCATCTCCTCACTGCTATTAAAGCTCCTTCAGCTCCGTCAGCCTGCCAATCACCAGCCCTCCGCTCCCTCTTCAGCTCTTTAATACGCAATAATAATTCAACCACATTTCTAATCACTCCTCAGTCCATCAGGTGGCTAATTGCTGTTGTTTTAAGACGATCATCAGAGCCATGGTTTTTTTTTTTTTTTCTTTTTCACTCCCCCTTATTTTTTTGTTCCTCCAAATCCTCCAGAGGTAAAGGACAAATGTCCTCAGCACTCAGAGGACCTGATGTTAACTTTCAGCAAAGTCCAACCGGAGTTTCTTGACACCACGTTAGACATTACAAGTCAAAATAAAAGAAAGCAAATGTTGCTGGGAGACATTTTGATTTCGATCAACTGAGCAGATTCATCACGTCATCACACACTAACGTGGTTTTTTCAGACCGCGTTTTTACATGAAGTGGACTTTTCACGTTGTAGGGCGTGCGTTTTTATTGTCACGTTTTTGTGTTGTTGTTTTTTCGCGTGATTTTTACACGATTCGTTTTTCACCCGATACTTTCTGATGTCTTTTTTTAAATTTTTATTTTCATATGATTCTCACATGATTCATTTTCCTCAATTCATTTTTCACTTGTCAATTTATCAGAAATTCATTGTTCAGATGATTCATTCTTCACTCGTTCATTTTTCACTTGTTCATTTAACAATTTGTTCATTTTTCACGTGATTTCTTTTTTAAACATAATTCATTTTTCACTTGTTTGTCACTTGATTCGTTTTCAAATGATTCATTTTTCACGTTAATTAATCGTAATTCATTTTTTCTAATGATTCATTTTTCACACGTTAATTTATCATGAATCATTTTTTCAAATGATTCACTTTTTCATTTATCAATTGATTCAATGTTTAAATGATTCCTTTTCTAAAGGATTCATTTTTCACTTGCCAATCACAATTCATTGTTCAAATAATTCATTTTTCACGTGTTAATTTATCATGATTCATTTTTTCCAAATGATTCACTTTTTCATTTATCAATTGATTCAATGTTTAAATGATTCATTTTTCACTTGTTAATCCCAAGTCATTGTTCAAATGATTCATTTTTCATTTGTTAATTTATCACTTGATTCATATTTTTAAATGATTATTTTTTTTCACGTGTTAATTTATCATGACTCCTTTTTTTCCAAATGATTCATTTTTCACTTGTTAATTTATCACTTGATCCAATAACTAATATTCAGGACTGTTATTTTCACTAATACATTTGAAGTTACACGTAAAATATCGGTCATTTAATATCACAATTTTAGTTCATCCTAGTCCCAGGTTTCTCAGCTGTCACATACAAAGGATCAAATCCAGACAAAATCGGAGCTCCAGCTCCAACAAATCAACTGCAAGATGACTTTTATCATCATCATCATCATCATCATCATCATTAATACACTGAATGATGGGAAATCATCTATATAGCTTTATAGTTCTCAAATTTTCCCCTTAAACCTTTAGGCCTTGGAGTCAGATCAGTCCTTAGTGAAGGTGCATTAACCCCCTCTACTGGTGAATTACTGAACACAATTCAACACCCATTTTAATTTTACATTCAATTCCAATCTATTTTATTTTATTTATACAGTCCCTGATGAGCAAACCAGAGGCGAAAAAAACAAAACAAAAAACATCATGAAGAATCCTTGTCTCAAAATGTACAGTATAAACATGTAGAAGAGTAAAGAGTCCTGGGATGACCACTCCCAAGTCTTTATGATTACAGCAGCAAATCTACAGAATCCGGGTCAGATTCAACACTGACGTAAGCATGAGACTTGAACGTAAACAAACTGGAACCATCCACCTGCAGCAGAAAGCGACAGGAGAGGTGAGAGGAACCACGGCAGGTTTTACGCCCAAGCCAGCACCACTACCACCGATATCAACGGATATGCTCTCATATACTAAAAAGTGTAGTAAACTGTACCTTTACGTGTCACTGAGGTGGTACCCTCTATCGTCCACCTTAAACATGGATACAGTGTCCCTTTAAAATAGATTAGATACATAATAAGAGTAGAGGTGTTACAATTGGTATCTCAATCTGTTTCAAATACCTGTATCTAAATCTAAAGTGGGCATGTCCTAAACCAGAAGGGGTTTATTTGTATGTTTTTAATGAACCTTACACCAATGGAAGGAAGATGTAAAAATGTCAGCATGGCATGTGAATTCTGGCTCTGACAGTTCCTCAACCTCAGCTACATCACTCCAGGTCACGTATGTGGAAGAGGGCGGATAGCGCTTTCCTCCGGGTGTGTTACGCCGCACTGTGACGTGTCGAAAAGACACGATTGGCTGCTGTCTTGCGTCTCAAAGGAGCCGCGTGTTAGCATTCACCCACCCCGAGTTGGTATCGTTGGTATCTCAAAGGAGCCGCGTGTTAGCATTCACCCACCCCGAGTTGGTATCGTACCGTATAGGTATGGAGAAAAGGTACTAAAGCGTGTACCGGTGAGGATAAAGAGTCCTTATTAGTCACGTATACATTACAGCAGAGTGAAATTCTTTTCTTCGGATATCCCAGCATGTTAGGAAGCTGGGGTCAGAGCGCAGGGTCGGACGTGATACAGCGCCCCCTGGAGCAGAGAGGGTTAAGGGCCTTGCTCAAGGGCCCAACAGTGGCAGCTTGGCAGCGCTGGGGCGTGAACCCCCGACATTCTGATCAGAAACCCAGAGCCTTAATGGTCCTTGCCTTTGATTCAGTTTGAAAAGTTCTTCGTCGCGTTTCTCCACGGACAGTCAAAGCTCCGGTTACGGCTCTAGACTACTGATCAGAAGGTCGAGTGTTCGAATCCCAGTACAGCCCAGCGGTCACGGTTAACCCTAACCCTCGTCTGTGCTCAACTACATAAACGCATCAGCTTTTAAAACGTTAACGTCTTTGAACAGAACTTCCCGTCAGTCATGTATGGTCCACTAATCGGGTTTCTCCAGCCCGCAGCACAGCGCACATGGATCCCCAGCTGTTCCTGATCGAATTCACAAACACACCTGTGTACACTTCAGCACAACTCATCGTTAACCTCACGCAGTACAGGAGGGACTCGCTAATGAGCCGGAACCTCCAAATGAGCCATCGCTGACCCGGGGCTGTAAGAGTAATGATCTGTAATCCCGAGGAAACGGGCTTCCAAACCGCAGCCCAGCTTCAGGAGCGACGGTCCGGCAGAGACCGACGACCTGGCCGGTTCCTACGTCACGCCGCCATATCCTGCGTCTTCCGTCTTCGCAGGCGAAAGAGGCGGTCGCGCTCACTTTCGAAGAAACACCGTCTCATTAGAAACAGATACACTGTAACCTATAGCGCGCACGTGGGAGATTAAATCAGAGTTTTTCAAAAGCGTGCGCTCGATTAAAGATCGGGCGGCTCCGCGTTTTCAAGAACGGATGAAGCGCTGTCCCGTCAAATACAGGAACGACGGTAATGTCTCGTTTCTTTAATTTGCTGTCGAGGACTGAATAACAACACCGACGCAGCCCTGAGTTAAGCGCGCGGAAGCCGAGATGCAGCGTCTTCATGAGAGAAAGTAAGAAGTAAGGCGCTTATCAAACACTTTGAGGCGTGGCCTATAATCATCCGGACGCCGATTATAGGCCGCGCCTCAAATGTTTTATTTCTCTACGGCAATTACATTTGTGTTATTCAATCCAAAGTGTTATTTATCCATTTATAGGTACGTTTAATATTGTGGAATGTCGAGTCCGCGCTTACGTTATAGCAGCTTTAAACAATCATTCCCTCACTCGCCTGTCCTTTATTTATTTATTTATTTATTTATTCTTTCATTCATTCGATAAGACAAATCTGTGGATCGTTACAGCTTTACCTCCGACTGACACTGGAGACTCCTTCCACCATCGTTAATTAAATAAGCGTCTCCTTACAGAATATGTAATATGCTAAATTAATATAAGCCTGTGATTTGCCTTGTAGGTGGAAGAGTTATTGAAAGATGAATCAATACTTTCTGACCAATCAGAACGAAGAATGTGGTACAGGATTTTGTGGAGTGTTTTTTTTTTTTTTGTGATCGTCGTGGCCAAAAACGCTTGATTGCTGGCTGCGGCTTTTTTCAAAGTATGAGATCCAGTTATCTGAGATTTTTTGTGCCCCCCCCCTTACATTTTTACATAAAACACAGAATGGGAGCTTACTGCGATTTCATAGAAAATTGAGGAAAATCTCCACTAAAAAAAATTAAAATAATAATAATAATAATAATAATAATCAGGCTGTTCAGGAGGAGGAGTTGTCGAGCCTCATTAAAGCCATGCAGCATCCAGAGACGGCTCTAAGAGAATAACGTCAGTTGGCCGTTCAGCTCGTCATCGTGCTCACTGTCACTCTGCTGTCTGACGCTACAGTCTGATCCCGCGACGTCCCGCTCCCTCCTCCTCCTCCTCCTCCTCCGTCTGTACACAGCGTTCTCATCTGCCTCTGCGTCCTTTACACACCTTTTATCCTCCTCTGGTTCCAGCGAAGATCTCAGACAGTCGTAAAACCTGAGACGGATGAAATCGAGATCTTTATTATTCGGCTGCGGCTAACTCAATCTAATCAATCCGATCTAAACAAACCTACTTATATAAGCGAAGGCTTCTGTGCGAATTTTTTTTTTTTTACTTCATTTACTTCCTGAAACGTCATGCAGGAAAAGTACAAACATCTACAAAGGTTTAATATCAGGATGAAAGTACAGCGCTGTCGAATTCTCGATTCTGATTGGCCGGAGGGTGTGCAGACTATCAGCGCAACGATAGCCGGTGGAATACCTTTCGATCCTCTTGAGGTTTTCGTCCATTTTACTATTCGCAACTCCGACAAGAAAAGTGATGTAGTCTTCAGAAACCAGGACTTTCCCCTTGTGGCTGAGAGGAACTTCGAGACAGTGGGTACTGCGCACGGCCTGCGTTAAATTCGTCAGAAAACTGGTGATGAAATAAACGTTTAAGACTTCTATCATACCACAACGAGGTACTTCGTGAAAAATAAAAAAAAAAGTGTCAGCTATAAACATGAACAAAACTTTAACGTTAGAGGCGGCCATCTTGGACAACCAGTATCACTTATTTCCTCAGTGTGTCCTTTGACATCACGCCGCCCATCTAAGCCCCGCCCCTCAATGTTAAAAGGTGGAATTAACTATGGTTCGTAGCAAAGATATGAAGATCTCCGTATATATTTATGATCATTATGATAATTGTTTTCTTGTACTTATCACCAATGTGATTTAATTATTTCTTTAAAAAAAAAACAAAAAAAAAAACATGCATTTCTATTGTATTTCAAGTCTGAAAAGGTTCACCATAATGATTTTGCCTTTCTTTCCCACGGTCACTCCAGAGTTCCTGAACCCTGAGTTTATGGCGACGGAGTGCTGCGGAGGAGGAAAAACAAACAAGAACACAACTTTTAAAAAAAAAGAATTCATTATACCAAAATATTGTCATTAACACTCGATGTTCAGTTTTGTGACTGTTACCAGGAGCTGTGCGTCCTCTAGCCGTCTGCATTGCACATGAAGAACACAAGGTTCAAACTTAAAAACAGCGTCTCCAGAAGATTCCTCCAAACCGGCCATCTGAGGAGACGAGAGGAAAAAAAAACGCACTCAGCTGCTCTGATTAAGCCATCTCTATCTAAATACAAATACGTACACTCGTTAGTCCTGTTATCAGGTCCAATACAGCAGTGACACACAGTGTGTGTGTGTGTGTGTGTGTGTGTGCTTGTACAAGTGTTTGTTGGGATTTAAAACCCCATCTTAACGCCATAGTGTCGTTGAGTTTATATGTATGGTGTAGGGTGAACCCTCCACTTAATCTAATAATAGTTTTAAAACAAAACGTAATGATATTTAACGAAAATAATAAATAAAGCATCATCTTTGACACGGTGAGACGAGATGTTTATTTAGCATCTTCCGAAGGAGTCTCCGTGCCTAGAGTTCTTTAATGTATTCCCCGTGCTTCGGGGGTTTCCTCCAGGTACTCTTTTTTCCTCCCCCAGTCCAGAGACACGCGCTGTAGGCTGATTGGCGAGTCCAAATTGTCCGTTGTGTGTGAATGTGTGCGATTGTGTCTTGCGATGGTTTGGGACGCCGTTAAGGGTGTCCCCCACCTTGTGCCCCGAGTTCCCAGGGGTGGGCTCCAGGCTCCCCGCAACCCTGTGTAGGATAAGCGGTATGGAAAATGGACGGATGTATGGATGGAGGGATGGATGGATGGATGGAAGGAGTCTCCAGTATCAGCTCTGTGTGAAAGCCAGAGGTAAAGCGCCGTAACTTCGGAAACCGTTAAACCAAGTTTTTTTTAAAAAATCAGCTTTTTTATTTAATGGTAAAATACATTTTTGCACAACTGAAGATCACGTATTATTATTATTATTATTATTATGATTAATATAAACGCTGTTATGTGTAAAGTGTTAGCATTGGGGGGAGAAAATGTAATAAAATTAGATTTTATAAAATAGAACACCCTTTCTTACCACGTGATCTTTTGTACACTTGTTATGAGTGACAAAGAGCCAGGAACAATTCTGCTTCTGCACATCAACACAGTCAGACACCTGTCAAACACACACAAACCCAACAACACGGAATTAATGACTTGATTGGTTGATTGATTGATTAATGACTTGATTGATTGGTTGATTAACCAATTAGAGCTTGTAAGTATGAATCCTGTTACAATTGTTTTGCAATGTATTAATACACTTTACCCCGTCAATCAGGATGATTCTTCCAGAACACGAACTTGTGGTGAAATAGTTGTCCGAATTATTTAGAAAGGAGACCACAGTGTTAATGTCCTCATCTACACTGCCCTTTTTACTCAAGTCCATCTTGTTTAGACACTGCTTCTTCCACAGTTTAAACGCGTTTTCTCCTTCCATAGCGGTACACTTGACTAATGAACGCTTATAATAATAATTCGACTCATTCACTTTCTGCATTCAGACATTTCCAGGTTTTAAATAATGATTATTTTAGCTGTGTTGGCATGCTAGCTTTGAAGTTGAACGCATTGCTAGAACGCGTTGTTTCTTCCAGCGAGTCCCTCCTCCCGTGATCCGACTCTGAATCGAGCCCAAATAAGAAATCGACTCTTCTCTGGCATACGTTGGGAATTTGGAGTCGATTCCTAAAACGTTGTTGTCGATTTTGTACAAAGAAAAGGATTCATTTGTCGCTGTGTCCTGTTATTTAATTTGGTGAACGTTTTGTATTTGTCTTTAACTACGTTTAATAAATTAATTTATTTGTTAATATTTGTGATCCGTGCACGTAGAACACGACTCGTACAGGTGCAAATGATTCACTGTTATTCTTAGTATTACACTGTGTCTGTTACGTATTTGGAGATTATGCTGATATATTCATCCATGCTAATGTATTACGCACTTTATAAATATGGCGTTGCACGTTTATTTTTATTTTTTTTAACAATAGGTCCTTTCCTGACATGTTTTTTTTTTTTTTGTTAATCAATAAAATGTGCAGAATCGACTCTTAAAATCAACTCTTGGAATCTGTGGATCGATGCAGAGCACGAAGTTAAGAGCCATTCTTATTTATACAATAATACATTCTTAGCAGTATATTATGCACTTAACTAATATCCTTTCCTGTCCTGTGTTGTGTTTTTGACGCTGGAACCAAAAAAAATGTTGTGCCGAATCGATCTTGGAATCAATGGATTGATTCTAAGAGTCGATTCTGCACTGGAGTCAGAATCGGAGTCGACTCGGACAGAGCCTGGTTGACAGTGCCCAATCAGATTGGGAGTTTGAATCTTTAGCCAATCCTTGCGCAGAAAAGGCGGGATTTGTCGTGAAAGCAGGGTAAGGTATGGTAGCCGCAGGGTGTCATGTGACCTCAGACGCGGAAGTATTTACGACATCGCGAAACTCATGTTTCAAAGTCTGAAATTTACTGTGCTGTGCGTTTGCAGCTTGGTGAGTTCCTTGACATAGTTCAGACATGTTTGATTCTTATCAGTTTTATAAGTTTTATGCTTATATTTTGATGCATTGGGCATTACCCAGCATGCTTGTTAATAATAATAATAGTAATAATAATAATAATAATAATAATAATAATAGTAATATGTTATTAGGACTCTAGCAAAATTCTAATGGTGGGAAAGTGCAGAAAAATGACTGATTTTGTTGTATTTTAATGCCATGTGACATGCTTGCATTCAACATCCAGTCTGATTCCAGTAAAAATGAAAGTATTGGCACCCTTGCTTGTGGTTGTATCACCCACCACCATCACTACAACAGCTCGGTGGTTGTTTGTTATGTTGCAAGGGACATTTTAACATAAGATAAGTTACAGATCTGTTTTGTGTCAAAAAAAAATCACTAATAAAATGCATGATTCATGCAACTGGTGTGTACCGACCAACCTCCGCAGAACCCGTCCTGCTCTCACGGGTACCGTTATGTGATGGGAAATAGACTTAAGCAGGGTACAGGAAGTTTTGGATTCACATTAGTAAACCGTACCACACAATGGAAAAACAAATGGAATAGAGATAGAACGTTGTGTAAATGTAGAATGAAACTAAAACTAGAATAAAGGTGTGAAATGCTGACGTATGATCCTCTCACAGGGTTCCCCACAATCAAAATGGCGTCATTAAAAGTAATGAAAGCCATACGAGTGTCCGAGTTCGGAGCTCCTTCGGTTCTGAAGTTCTGCACTGACGTACCGATTCCTGCTCCAGGACCCAAACAGGTAAAGCGAATACTTTACACACAGCTGTATTAAACATACTGCAGACTGTATGTACAGTACGTGGTCCTCGTTTGTGTTACAGGTGCTCATTCGAGTGCACGCGTGTGGAGTGAATCCAGTGGAGACGTATATCCGTGCTGGTGCCTACGCCCGCAAACCCAGCCTCCCCTACACTCCTGGGTCTGATGTAGCCGGTGTGGTGGAGGCTGTGGGAGATGGAGTTCGCTTTCTGAAGGTTTCATCAACTCTTTTTTTTTATTATTAGAGATGAATAATTAGATAGACCGATTAGTTGTGTTACATGAGGAAAAACACATCATTACAAGCGAAAAGCTTTTCCTCATAACTCTCTATATCAATGATTAATGTCCCATAAAACAGCAAGCCACTTTTCATGAGCTTCCACCACCATCCGATTTTCTTCCACAATTTCCCATTTATCCGAAATCTACATGAACATGTTTGCTGTCTGACAAATCTATTTAGAAAATAAACCATACTCGATGTTTATTATGTTATATACTGTGTGTGCTAAACTAATCTGGCATCTTCTTCCAGGCAGGAGATCGAGTGTTTACTATCAGCACTGAGACAGGAGGATACGCTGAGTACACCCTCGCTTCAGAGGAATCTGTTCACAAACTGCCTGATTCTCTAAATTACAAACAAGGAGCTGCTGTCGGAATCCCGTATTTCACTGCGTACAGGGCCTTATTTCACAAGTAAGAGGGAACACGTGGTTTTGTTTTGTTTTTTTTTGGATATGTCTGCCTTTAAATCACTGTTTTTTATATTTTGCCTCGAAAAGGGCGCATGCTAAAGCAGGAGAGACTGTTCTGATTCATGGAGCCAGCGGAGGGGTAAGAACAATAAAATCTCATTTCTTCAACTTCAATATCGGTCATAAAATATCATATAAAATATATACATTTCTAGTTGTAGAATTTCGCAGACGTTTTTACCTAGAAAAACTAGAAAAAGTTTCTCTTGAAATGTGTTGCGTAGTCTCAGGGCATGGTCCTGAAGTTGCCTACCAAGTTTTGTGTCAGTGCGCAAAGTCGTTGCTGAGATACAACCTCACTTCCTGTTTGGCGACTTTATTGTCAGATTCGTTGGCCCACTGCGGACAAACCATTTGGAGTACTCAAAGTTCTCCTGTGAGGCTTACTCTGAAAATGATGTGTGCCAAATTTGGCGATGATTGGAAGAAATTTGTAGGTGGAGTAGCGAAAAAACAGTTTTTGACACAGTTCAGATTTAATTAGGCGGAAATTGATGTCATAGGGTCTGTTGACGTCGTCTCGACCCAGGGAATCGAGAGATACTTTTAAATTTTGGACACACGGTTCAATAGCTATAATCATAAACGTACTTCCAAATCGGGCCCAAATTTGACCTGATGGTGGCGCTACAGCATTGGCAGTATTTGGCCCAAATTTGGTCAGAATGTTCCTAAGATCCTCCCCAATCAGTGTGCCAAATTTCACAACTTTTACCAGGCAGTTCTATGGGGTGCCATAGGTACAAGAAGAAGACGAGGTAGAATAACAATAATAGGGTGCCTACTGTACACACCTTCGGTGCTTGGTCCCCTAATAAATGTAAAAAAAATATATAATATTTTAAAAAAGGCAAAAGTGTGAATACAACTGATTGAAGATGAGGTTTTTCATTATCTTAAAGACATCTTGAAGTGTTTTCAGTGTCAAATATGTAAATATAATATTTAAATTATATAATTTATCAAGGACTTAAATACTTAAGGATTAATATAAAATAATGGTAACATTAATAAATATATCACTAATATTAAAATACAAATAAAACCATGCTTATGATAAATAATGATTATAATAGCAATATTGTTAATAATAGGGCTGGGTATTGCGACCGATTTGGCGATTCAGTTCGATTCTTATTCATATAGTTTCAATTCAATTTGATTTTGATTCAATATCGATTAGTTATCAATATTCCATTTAAAATGTTCGTTTTGCAGACACGGAATCCATATTTTTAATATAAATGCTGGTAACCGAAACCCTCCTACTTGGCTATATTACTGAAATAGACATTTACTTTAACAATAGGGCCCGTACGATTATGTTTAATTACTTTTTACTTTTACTTTGATTAGCAGACATTGTAACAAGACATCATAAATATGTGCATTAAATGCACACAGGGTAAGCACAAACTGCACACTACTGTACAAAAATAAATAAAAACGTTGTGAATGTGCAACAGTGCAATCATTACCAACTTAAAACATGTTTAAGAAATAAAACTGTTTTATAAATTCAAAACATGAAAGATGGCGACATCTTCAGGACGAGAGGCGAACTGCAGATAATATTCACATCCTCTCAAGTAAAGTACGCATTAAGAATCGAATCGAGGATTTCCCGACTCGATATCGTTTCTTTCCGATAATCGGTATCTTTTGCCCAGCCCTAATTGATAATACTTTTTTTTTTCTTCAAACAATGATGTATAATTATTATAAATAACAAAAATCTTAAGATTATTTGGATACATTGAACACTTTTTGGTCACTGCAGAATTCCATATGTTTATTTCATAGTTTTACTGATGTTCCTGTTTTTGTGTTGATGTTAATGCAGAAAATAGTATAAATAAATAAATAAATCGTTTAAATGAATAAATAAATATAAAAACAACCCTCCATGTGTCCAAACATTAATTGAGGTGTGTTACACCTCATGGTTTTGTTGTTTGTTAGCGGTCTTGATGAGTATGTAATGTGTGTATAGGTTGCTTGTGTGCTCGTGCTGGATTTTAGTAGTGTGTTAACAAGGCTGTGTGTGTTTGACGTTAGGTCGGAGTTGCGGCGTGTCAGCTGGCCCGAGCGTTCGGACTGAAGGTTCTGGGTACAGCAGGAACCCCTGACGGCATGAAGCTCGTGCTCGGTAACGGAGCACACGTGGCCTTTAACCACAGAGAAAAGGACTACGTGGATAAAATCCAGGTTTGTTCCACTTCTGCTGTAAATGTTTAACGTGTGTAGGTGAAGGATTACTACACGCCAGCGTCTGGGTGTTTTTAGGATGCGACTGAAGGCAACGGTGTTAACGTGATCGTCGAGATGCTGTCCAACGTGAACCTGAGCAACGACCTGAAACTGCTGGCGTTCGGTGGCAGGGTGACGGTAAGCAGCTCGTATTTCTCCCCGCATGTCTTTTATAGGTGCGCGTTCAGTACTTCCTTCCTTACGGCCGTTATGATGATGTTCTTTCAGATCGTAGGATGTAGAGGTTCTGTCGAGATCAACCCGAGAGACACGATGGCTAAAGAGTCCAGTATCGTCGGTGTCTCTTTGTTCAGTGCCACGAAGGTAAAGTGGAACTGTTTGGTTTTTTCCCCATTCCGTGGTGTTACTGAAATTGTAAAAAAAAAAAAAAAAGAAAAAGCTTCAGATGTACTTATACGTCAGCCTTAGCTATAAACACGTCCATTCTGTTCGACTCTTTATCCAGAACATCATTTCATTCTGCTTCACTCCAGACACTGAGCTTCAACAACACAAACCGACTCCCTGGAGCTCTCTGGGTGGGAAGAATGGCTAATCCTGAGCACTTGTTAGCTTAGCTTAGTTTAGCATGTGACCAGTGATCTAAAAATTTTGAAAAAAATAATTTTCATTTTAATCAGATAAAATTGTTAGCCTTGGGGAGCCTTCATCTCCTCCTTCACTGAGACTGACAGATACATAAGCCACGCCTCCTTCACTGTGACTGACATGTACATAAGCCACACCTCAGTTACTGTGACTGGCCTACATAAGCCACACCCCCTTCACTGTGATGGACAGATACATAAGCCACACCCCCTTCACTGTGACTGACAGATACATAAACCACACCTCCTTCACTGTGACTGACAAGTACATAAGCCACACCTCCTTCACAGGAATATGAAGAAAGACATTGATTAAAATACTTCTTAACTTATAAAAACACTTTAATAATAGTTTTTAAACCAATAAATGCTAGTAATGAAGAGCGGGTGTGTGATATCAGACTTTTCTGATTCAGGTCCGTTCAGATCCGGATCCGGTCACTGACCATTACAGAACTTTCTGTAAACTATTTTCTAATATTTTGATGATCGTAGTCGATATGCTGCAGTCCCTCACTACATCGCTTTACCTTCTTGTTTTATTTCTCGCCGTGTGTGTGTGTGTGTGATCTGTTAAGGAGGAGAGGGCGGAGACAGCCGCGGCGCTGTTCGCAGGAATGGAGGCCGGGTGGCTCAAACCCGTGATTGGTCCGGAGTATTCGCTCGACAAAGCTGCTCAAGCCCACGAGGACATCATCGACAGCTCCGGGGCTTCTGGGAAAATGATCCTGATTATATGAAAGCTATAAAAACCTGACACTAATCGAAGGGGTTTTGTTTTTGGTCAAATTTGCCTGAACTCGTGGCCTTTTCTGTGATATCACCACTGTATTTGATCCTCAGAAGCCGTTACGGTCGTTAATATTAGCTAGCTAACCTAATCCCAGCTAACAGGCAGCAAATATAATTCACTAGCCAGCGGTAATTATGTTACTCGGCTCAATCTTTGGACGATGTTTAAGCTCAACTGTTGTTTTGGGGAATTTCAGAAGCAAACACACGTCTGCTTTTTGCCAATATACACGTTAAAGAAACCTGAGATGTGTATTATTTTTAAAATCTTGTGAATTTGCTGTTAGAAAAAAAACTGGAACTATCCATGAAATTAAAAGAATTCTTTTTTCCCCCTTTTTCATAGTGTCTCGCAGAATACGGCCGTTAATTCCTTTTCGTGTGTTCAGAAGAACAATATAATAAACGTAAACCTTTTAATGAGTTGAAAATGTCATATCAGGACACGCTTAACAGCAACCGTTTGTAATCGGGTCTCCGCCAGCGTGTGTTTAAAATCTGCACTGAAATCAGATGTACTGACGTGTCGTTGGTCATTATTATGAGCAATAAAGTGATATATTGGTGCAAGTTGTTTACGTGTGCTGTGTGGACGCTGGTGACGTGTTCGTGAACCGGTGTGAAAGACAGCTGGCTGGGAGATCAGGTGGCACTCGGTAACGGTACACCGCGAGTCCGCCGAGGGTTACCCGTTACCTGTACGCCTTCAGTTTAACCGGAACAGACGGACCAGGAAGCCTCGGGATTACGGGAACCGTGCAGATTCTTGACTTCTTCTAAGGTAAACAGACTGATTTCACTGGAAAATCGATCGGTAAACTGGATGCCCTGAAATGGAAAATAACGATTGCTTAAAAGAAAGTAGATTATTATATGGATTTGTCGGCAGAATTAAATGATAAGGTTGTTATCATTTCATTCGAATCCAATTTAATCGGACTACGAGAGATACTGATCGAGATCCGATGCTGACAGGCTACCGAAACCCTCTGATACCTATCTGATATTGTTTTCTTTAAAGACTACTAGCTTTAAAATGTTTTTTGGTTGTTTTTGTTTTTGTTTTTACAATGGAAGCCGTTCACAGTTAAACTCTTTCGCGCGATAATCACTTACATTATATACGTTTAATAAAGTATAAATTCGAAATAATATAAAATCCGTCCCTTTTTTTTTTTTAAATAAATAAATAAATAAACAAACAGTCAACTCGCTTTACATGTAAACATTTCAATTCCAGTCTTTGCTGTCTGTCACAGAGTCGGATTTGCGAAGTTTTCTCTGGTATCAGATCCACCATTTTGTTGCCGGTATCGGCGCGATATCGGTACCGATCATCGGACTGGCGCCATCTTTACCAACTACTGATGCGGTTAAAATGGATAAATGTCCGTTTATCCGAAGCGAAAACCTCGGACTTTTCTAAAGCTGCACAATTGAATAATTTTCTAGTGCTGGGGTTCTCAAACTTTTTTGCACCTAGATGACCTTTTCATTTTATTTAAAAAAAAAACCCCATTCTGCAGACTTGCTTAGCAGGCTATAGAATAATTTTTTTTTTTTTTTTTTTTTTTTTTTTTTTACAAAACACCATCTACATAAATATTAGGCTCGTTATTTAAACGTGTGTAAGAGTGCGTATTATGGATATTTACCCCGTATTTTACATCCTCACACAAAAACACATTGACTGGAATCGCCTTATTTATTTATTTATTTATTTATTTATTTATTTATTTATTTATCATTTGTTTTTCAGTTATTGAAGGAATACAATCCAACTGACCGATCAAAATAAGTTTTAAAAAAATGATATATAAATAGCTTTTTAGATTTCCACCACCACCAGAAGCGTGGTCCTAGCAGATGTGTGGTATTCTCCAACACAAGGGTCGAATACATGGAATACATCAAGTGACAAATCTTATTCTTTATGTTCTCTCAGTCCAAAAAGTCAAACAGAACCGTGTAGTCTGTTAGATGGTGTACTCGGCTTATTGGAAGAGGGTTTGAGAAACATCCACGGCTTTAGACTACCAATAATGCAACGAATAATAGTATTAAAAAGAAAAAAAAAAAAACTAATAATAATAATAATATGCACTTTACAGTGTGTAGTAAAAATCTGGAGAAATAATGAAACAATTATTTGACAGTTGATAATGAAACAACTTTGACAGTTGTCAAAGTTAAATTGTACAAAAAGATCGACAACTAACCATAAAAATTAACGAATTAAATATTTTAAAAATATAAGCGTGTAGAAATAGAGCAAAAGTAGTACAATAGTACCAACAGACCGGTTTCTAAGGAAACAGTACATTTTGAAACCAGAGACCATTCTTAATTAGTCAGTGGACTCACCATGACCTCGGGACACACCCGTGTACAGGTTACTGAGGAGAACAGGTGGAGCATCGTGCATGTTTTATCACCGCTGCTCCATAACAGGAGCACAGAGGGAGGTGAAGACGCTGCGGACACGAGACGGCACGGAACGTAGGAGATCTGCTTAAACCGGGGAACAGATTTACTTCCAAACCAGCTGGATATCGTCAGGAGTCCACAATGAGTGGTGAGAGGAACGCCACGTGACCGATTCGCTGAAGAACCATGAGAAGTAAGTACGATTAGAGCATTGTGTGTGTTAAACTGTAATTAGTCCATGCTAACGGATGATGATGATGATGATGATGATGATGCTCCTCAGGTGTCCTCCTGCTGCTGATGGTGTCAGTAACACAGGTTCAGCTTTCTTGGCTCTGCCCGGATTCCTGCATCGTGTGCTCTACCGATGCCATCATCTGCAGTAACCTCTCCACGATCATAGGTGACGAAGCTTCTGTATGGTTTACGTTCAGTTCGGCTGTCCGGACAGAAAAGGAAATGCTACCTGACTACGTCCAAATCCAGTTTTCCGCCTTATTGTACAGCTGTATGACACCAAAATCTGATCGTTTTCATATCAGACCTGAGCCTCTTACGTATGTGGTCTTAGATCAGATGCGTATCAGTTAGGCAACAGAAGTGAGAACGTCCAGCAAAGAGGGGTGGAAAAGGTACAGAGAAATGGTACTTAAGTAAAAGTATCAAAAGCTTACTCAAGTAAAGGTAAAAGGAGGAGAAAAAGTAGGCTATAAACGAATTAGCAACAGGTCAGACATGATTTTTAAAAAATATTTATCTCATCAAATACAGGTGCATCTCGGACAATGAAATATTCTACTAATTTAGAATAGTTATTAAATATTCTGCTCAAATCCAGACAAACCTACCATTTGACATGTTGGTTGACAAAGTCGACAAGGTTTAACAACAATGTTGGAATCAATGAGGTAGCATTAGCAACAAAAACAAAAATCGCTAGCAGAAGCTAGCTACCAAACTTAAAACTAGCCTACCTCAACATGCTTCTTTAGATTTACTGGTGATTTTTATTTATTTATTTTTTTTATGTGACTCGTCAAAATAGACAGATACGCAAAAAAATTGGAATTGTGCAAAGAAGTTCATAAAGTGAGCACAGCCTTAAATCACCGTTTCCTATCCTGATCCTGTTCTGTTATCTCCAGAGGCTCCAGACGAAACCAAAGCCTTGATGCTCACTGATGGACTCATAGACGCCGTGGATCACATCGCGTTCTCTGATTTATCCAACATGAGTGTTTTGGTGCTCAGCAACAACATCATCTCTACCATCACAGGGAACGCTTTCCAAAACCTGACTGTCCTCAGAACACTATCTCTGGACCACAACCTTATCTCTAGCCCCTCACTGGATAGATCGACGTTCTCCTGGCTCGGTAAACTAGAGACGCTTCATTTGGGCCATAACGCTCTAAAGGAAATCAGTGGATCCTGGTTTCAGAAAACCAAGTCTCTGAAAACTCTGCTGCTAGAGGGGAACCTTCTCACCAGCCTCAACGCGAGTACTTTCGCTTCATCTGACCTGAGAAGCTTGGAGACTTTGGATTTGTCAGACAACCTGATCGCCTACGTGGGCCGAGACAGTTTCCGCAACCTGCCACGACTCGGTAGTCTGGATCTCTCACGAAACAGGTTGCAGAATGTGCCTGATGCTTTCTCTTATATCGTACGCCTCTCGATGCTGAACCTGGACCTGAATCGCTGGAATTGTAGCTGTGAGCTGACAGAGCTAGCCCATTTCCTCAACAGCTACATTCAGTCTACAGACAAAGTGTTGTACGATGGGAAGAGGATGGCGTGTGCTAGTTCAGACAACCCCAAAGTTCAGACAGTGCTGGAGCTAAACCAGGCTAACTGTATGCCGACTAACAGAAACGTTACGGCGGACATCAATGCTAAGAGTTCCGTCACATCTCAGCGCTACATCAGAGATGTTGTTATCGCTGTTGTCTGTTCTTGCCTGGGTAAGTATGTACTCATTATAAACACCTTTTTCTTAGTTCTAATAATTATTCATACAACAAAATAGAAATATTTGACCAAAACTAGAATTCAGAACGCTCTGGCCTGAAAGCACTGGATTGTTTTTGGGGTTTTTTTTTGTTGTTGTTTTCACAAAAAAAACTACATGGTAATGAAAAACACTTCACTATTAATGAGTACAACCAAGCTCATTGTCTGATCTGATGGTTCCGAGTTCAAATCCCAGGTCCGTAACGTTAAACCATAGAGTTTTCCAAACGAAGAAATGTAAATGTGAATTTCTCAGGAGTTTTCTGACACTCGAACCCTTCGCATTTCAGGTGGTGTTGTGATTACACTTGCAATACTTGCAGTCGTACACAGGAACTTGGGTAGAAGATTTAAACCAATGCAGGGGATGAAAGGAACCGAAGAACAGTCAAGTCAGACGTGGGACTTCTCTGAAGGCAAGGAGGCTCGCTCCATGTCTTATGCTCTCCATAACAGCAACTACCGTGGCCATTCACCCTGGGATAAAGAGGATACTACATCTGACAGCAGAACAGATGCAATGGGGAACCATGTCATATGCCAAAATTGCAGAAGAAAGACTTTCCATCACAGAACCAACTGCAGGGGAATTCAGCACAATACCGAAGAAGAATGGTCAACCTATTTGGGCAGTGACCAATGGAAAGACACTGATGTTTGTCCTTCAAGGAACAAGGATGAAGGTAGGAAAAGGTTTTTGGGGGGAATATTTTACTTGCTCGGGATCATTTCTATACATTTGAACATATTCTTTTTTAAATTACAGGTGGTAGAGCTCAAAGACATAATGTGAAAGGTGTCAGTGGGTTAAACACTGATTATCGCAGACAACGGGTTTCAAGCCAAGACAGTTCGACCATGAGAATGCAACAAATAGCTCTGAGGAGACACATATCAATTGCCCAAGGACAAGCTTTTACCCCAGAAGAACAACTCGATGCCAAAATGGCAACTCACGAGGACCACTTATTCTTGACGCATCAGCATGGAGGATATGGTAGTCTACCAGTTCGCCACTATCATCAAACTTATGCGGATGACATCCAGGACAATATATCTAGAAATCAAGAAGAGGGTATACTTCCCAGAAGCTCTAAGGTCATTGTGTACAGAGATATTTTCAATTTCAACCATTCCAACATGGACCACCAGGGTGAACATCTAGCAAGAGTGCAGAGGAGCGTAACCTTTGATTTGTCCATGGAACGTGCCCTATTTGTATCTAGAAAAGAGGGTCCGTACAAAATCAGCAAGACAAAAATGTCCAGCACACCCGGACAGAAAAGCAAACCAAGTCCGGGATACAGGACTAGCGCACACTCGAGGCATTCGAAAATCCATAAACCAAGATCTCAAGGAAATAAACTAAAGGTCAAGTTAAATCTGAACCCTTTTAGAAGAAGTCAGGTTCATCCCAAGTCTGGTTCTAACCAGGAGCACAAGGATGTGAAGAGAACGTCCAAAAAGATCAAGAAAGACAAATCTCAAAAGTCTGGTTCTAACCAGGAGGACAAGGATGTGAAGAGAACGTCCAAAAAGATCAAGAAAGACAAATCTCGAAAGACTATGGTGGAAAAGGACAGTGAAGGACACGAGAGTGAAGAAAAATCCAAGAAGGGCAAGATTACGGAGAAGTCGCAATGTGCTGAAAGTTCACCCAATCCAGTTGAAACGACTCCAGAGGAATCAGCTTCACTGACGCAGAGTTCAAATCTTTTCACTGAAAATACAGAAGCATTTGGTACATCAAATACGACAGACCCTCAAGTCCCAACCCTGGACTTGAACCTGGCAGTGAGCACACCAGAAGATGCCAGGAGTCTGCAGAAAGATTTACATATGCCACAAGGTCATTTGGAAGATCTTCCAAATGACTTGATGACCCCAGTGTCCTCAACTGTCTCTATTGTCCAGGAGTACCTGTCATCAGGTGATGGCTCACCAAAGAGGAAGATTAGACTAATCGTACCTGAGAAAACCTCCAGCAGACCTCAGACCGCACTGGAAAAGAAAATCAGATAGCAGTCCAACATGTCCTATGAGATATCTTCCAAGTGCCATTTTTACCTAGTAGTGTTCATGACCAAATTTCACGCCAGATTAGTTTCTGTGCAATCCGAGGGCCAAGAGTCATTTATATCAGTCAGATAACAGCAGCACAAAGTGCTGTCTCTCCAGAATATTTTTTTTCTTTACGATCCATCGATAAGATAACTAGACTTTAAACGGCCGCTTCGCAGTACACCGTAACTCGTGCGACAGAACTGAGAGTTCTTCAGAGAAAACTGATAAAAGAATGGATGAGAGGAAGAAGAAAAATAATGAAAGCCAAAAGGATGAGGAAGAAGATGAAGAAAAGGAAACAAAGACTATATTGGGGATTTTTACCAGACAGCAGTTCACTATTTTCTGCGTGGCTGTTGGGCTCGTTGTGCTGCTGCTCGTCGTCACGGTAACCTCCGTGGTTCTGACCGTGAATTCGGGTTCAGGTACATTTCTGGTTAGCCTCGTTATGTTGTTTACATTACAACTCTGTGGTGTGTTAGATAGTTTTGGTTCTAAATTTCCATTGGCTATCCATATATTTTGCCCAATATGTTTACTGTTGCAAGACTACATTTGCGTAATGCAAGTATTGTTTATTTGTGAATATTACTACGAATAAATTCAATGAAATTTCTTTATTCAACACCGGATTTATATACTATCCTCTGGTTAGTTCATTCGAGATCTACTCGATCTACTAGATCTGCTTTGTGACTAGATCTACTTTCAGTGTTGCGGAAGCTACTTTGCAATTATAACTTGATTAGCTTCAAGCTACTTGTGATTTTAATATATATATATTTATAAACTGCCACCAAACTACCCTTTTATTCAAGTAGCTAGCTACACTACAGTACAAGCTACTAAGATGTCATAACCAATATATTTTTGCTTTTATATAAAACCAAGCACTCTTAGTTCAGTTTCTGGAAATATCTAGCTAGCTAGCTAGCTAACATTAACACGTAATCATGTGGTAATCAATATAACATTGAATTAAATTGCTACGTTAATCCTTTGCTGTGTGAATCTTTCACAGTCAGAAACGTTGATAAATATGGCCATAATCTTGGTTTCATCACTGAAAGAATCCTCAGTGCTGCTGTTCTTCAGACTGGTCCGTGCAAACTGAGGCTTAAGTATTAAATTTGCTCATTAACATATACAAACGTCCGTAGAGTGTGATTTATTTGATTCAAAAATAGGTTATTCGAATGAGGAAAGGCGGTGTAGCGACGTGGTGAAAAAAATGACTACGGGGAAAAATACTATTTTGAAAATAGCTCACGTACTGTCGTACGTACTTAAGATAGTAGTATTGCTAGGTGTAGCTAGTTATTCTTTATACAAATACAACTGAATTGAGCTTTGTTTCTTCAGGAACATCGGAGACCGTGGTCCCGTTCCCTACGGATGGAGACATGCTGGAATTTCTTCTTCAAAACGGCGAGATTCAAGAGAAAGATGGACTCTATGCTACATGGTATCACGCGGCCAACAGCAAAGCCGAAACCAAAAAAGCCCTGGAAAGTAAATATGAAAAAACTTTTCTCTTTTTCTTCGAGCGATCATGAGCTAATTTCTTTTTTCGGCCAAGGTCATACTATTATGTAACTAGCGAGGAGTCTAGATAGATGGGCTATACAAGATAGTAAGCGTTGCGACAATCTAAACGCAAATTTTCCTTGCGTGATACAGAAATATTAACCCATTCCTCAGGTGACGTTATGATTCTGGAGGCTGACGTCAATGTACAAGGTCATAATACCGTCAACGAAACCAACATTCCGATCATGGCCCATCCTCCAGATGTCTACAGTGATAACACTTTGGAAGAGTGGCTTGATGCGGTTATTAAATCTAAGAAAGGTCAGGAATCAATAAAGGTAAAGAAATCTAGCATGTTGCTTCGTAAATATTTCTTGCAAATGGTTGGGGTTTTTTCCCCCCCTGTGTGTAGGAATAAAACTGGATTTTAAAAGTCTTCAAGCTGTGGAGCCTTCACTCGATCTTCTCAGGATCAAGAACCAAACAGGAATCAACCGTCCCGTATGGTTGAATGCTGATATCCTCCCCGGTCCGAATGTTCCTGGGTTCTGGCCCGTTGTCAACGGCACTCAGTGAGAGCTTAACATTCAGGTGTTAAAATTGCAACGTGGCACATTGTTGTGGTATAAGAGGAATACATCTCTTCAAGGCTATGTTGTTATAGGAGCGGGGTGTATTATTCCTTACTCCTTACTTCAAACATGTAGTGTCTGTTGCTATTCCATCATTCTTCTACAGCTTGTGGAATAACTTGGGTCTAACATTCCGCCTTATCTTTGATCTTGCCAGATTCTTTGAACTTATCCAGACAAAGTTTCCAGATGTAACCATCTCGCCAGGATGGAAGGTTCTTTATCTGCCCATCTTCCCCAATGTGACTTACACGCAGTCTATGGTGATGAAGATGTACGACACCATCAAACACCTTCCACAAAAAATCACGTTTCCCGTTCTGGCAGTTATGGCGAAGAATGGATGGCCACACCTAAGCTGGCTTCTCAGCCAGTCCTCCAGGTACTTCACCCAGAACAAAAAGTCCATGCGACAGAGTCGGATCTGATCCAGGGCCTCTTATTTGTGCAGACCCGAGCCAAAAGTCAGAGGGGTCGAGACAACTCGGTGTGTTAAATGTGTTGCAGAGCGTTGTGTGGGTTAGGGGTTCAGAGATCAGATCTAGCTCCACCCCATGGACTTCTAGTAGGAGGAGCTGTATCAGGTATCAGAACAAAGACAAGAATGCTTCAATGCTTCTCATTTTAAGTGCACTTACTCTCCGTATGATCCAGGTTCAGTTTGACCTTGTGGCAAGGTGAGGAAAACCCCACTCTCAATGACCTCCTCTTCATTAGAGACAACAGTAACCCTCAGCGCGTCTACTACGACATCTACGAGCCGGTGCTGTCCCAGTTTAAAGAAGCTGCAAGTGGGTACCATCGAGGCTTGTCCACCACCTTGGATAGCAAGCTCCTTTATAATATTTATAAATCTTTATGTATTTTTGTAGAGCATAAGGATAGACCAAGAAGGTTCTATACAGGTGGGGACATAGTGGACTATTTCAAACCTGCAGACAGTGACGGACTTAACATCCTGTGGGAGGAGGTGTATGACCTAGCTTCTCTTCTATCTCTACTCAGAGGTATGGCAAGTCAGAAACAATGGTCGATGAGGCTATAAACAGTGCTGTTATTTCTTGTGTCACGGGCGTTCTACATCATTAAGTGTAACTATAAATGGATAAACATTTTTAAAATGTCATCGTTGGCAAATTGCCTTGGTATAAGAGAAATAAAACTCACTGGGACATGATGTTAATATAGTCTACTACACTATATGGCCAACAGTTTCGTAGACACCTGACCATCACACCCATGTATGGTTCTTCCTCAAAATGATGCCACATAGTTGGAAGCACACAACTGTATAGAACATCCTTGTATGCTGTAGCTTTACAATTTTCCTTCACTGGAACCAAGAGGTCCAAACCTGTTCCAGCATGCCCCTGTGCACAAAGCTAGCTCCATGAAGACATGATGTGTGAAGGTTGGAGTGGAAGAACGAGGATCCTGCACAGAGCCCTGACCTCAACCCAACTTAACACAAACCCCAACAGCCACGCTCCAAAATCTAGTGGAAAGCCTTCTGAGAAGAATGGATCTTATTATAACAGCAAAGAGGGGACTAAATCTGGAACGGGATGTTCAACAGGAACATATAGGTGTGATGGTCAGGGGTTCACAAACATTTGGACATATAGTGTACGTTTGGGCGGTCACATCACACTACATGATGATTTATTGTGTTTCTAGACAGCCCAGGTGGGATGCTTGTGATTCCGGTAACATCTGGGACAGGCGATGCGAGGACTCCAGTGGTTGAAGGTTCACGGCCAGAGCTGCCTCTCCAGGATTGTCTAGATGTAATCCTTGGTTCAAAGAATCCATGGGGCATCTACGTCACGGTGAAGTCCCCGATACAGCTTGCTACCTCGCTACATCTGCTTCGAGAGGCCTACACTAGCGACCTACTCTACCGTCCAATCTGGATCAACATGGACATCGCCCACGGAGTCTTCAACGTCGAAGGCTACGTCACAGGCCTGGAGTTTGTGAGAACCATTAACCAGATTTTCCCATACATTACCATGGCTCCCAGCTGGCCTCAGGAGGTTCTGTCTCAGGGTTACACGCCTCAGATGGTTGAGGACATGATGGAACTCTTCCAAGAGGTTTGGCAGGACGTCTCACTGCAGCTGTTGGCTGTCTATCTGGAGAGATCGGAGGCTGGAATTAGGATTCTTCAGCAAAGTCAGGCACGTTTTTCTCTCACGGTGGAGCACAGGACAAGGAATGGAGGACTTGGGATGGAGAGTTTCGTGTTGGTTCGTAACGGGACCAGACAGCGGACCTTTTACAACATTCCGAATGCATTTAAAGGGTTTATCTCCAAGATACCAAAGAGACTATAAGTATAAGCATGTCAAATAAAGACGGGATTTGTAGGAAATAACAACCGGAAACAAATTTTCTTTCACTGCGTCCTTTATCGTCTGTTAACGGCATGCTCTTATTAGACGTTATCTCACTTATACACTTGTACCATAACAGCAAATACTGAACAACATTCAACGGGAGCTTTGTATATTATATAAGAATCGTAATATTAAAATAACAAAACTTTTTAAAAACATGTAAACAAATGTAGGCTAGTTAGCTATCCTGGTGGACATGTATTAACCAATCGGACGCTGGTATACGGTACTTTAGTCTTTTTGTATAAGGCATTTGTATCAAAATGGCCAAAATAACAATCTGCTTATTTATAAAACTGTGGTTTGTTTTTTGTAATCTTATTTCAAATATATTCATTCATATAATGCCATTCTAACAACCTAAAAGCCCTTTCACACCGAGCGCAACATGATAAAGTGAAGCGGACCGCAGACGAACGGTGGTCTCGCACCGAACGAGAAACGATCGATCGCCTTCCCCTAATGCACGCCTGCGCGATAGGTGGCGCTGACCGAGAACGCATTTTACGCCTGCACACTAGGAGGCGCAACCCACTATCCAGCTGATCGGCCTATCGTCTGTGACCACCGGGAAGAAGAATCGCTTAAATGTAGGCTGTTAAACGGCTTTCTGTGCTGTAGCGCCACCTATCTTGGCCTTTTTGAGTTTCTGGCGGAAAAGAAAAAAAAATCGACATACTGGTCGGGGGAAAAAAAATCTCGCCTTGTCACGCCGCGATTATTTGCGTCCGGCATGAATACCTCCGGAAGTACGTTCACGCCGCTTAATCGCGCTCGGTGTGAAACGCCCTTAACACATAACATCAGAGGCGGAACAAGTCGTACGTTCGGTTTTAAAATGACCCTATACACCATTATACATTTTTAGTACCTTTTTAATACACATAACTAGAGCTGTTCTGATATATTCCCCCAAACTGGCCTTAAAATGACAAAGTGTAGTGTTAAGAAAAATTTGGTGTAGTCTAGTTTAGAAAAATTTAACAGGCCAGCGATAGTAACCGAGCGCTACAGAGGCGTGGTCGAGATGACAGAAGGTCAGGTCAGACTCTGTTGTCCATCAGGTACTTGCTGCAGGAAAAGAAGATGGAACAGAAACTGGACGAGAGTCCGGCGATATCCGTGGTGATGTATGGCAACACATCTGGATTGGTCTGGTTGTAGTAAGAGATCTGAGGACAAAATTATAATAGCGGTTATAATATTTCTCAAACTTTATGGCATTTCTTCAGCAAAGGGGACTTGTCCTTCGAAGATAAGATAACCGCTTACCTTTGATACGTTTTCGGAGACGGCGTAAATAGTAAATCCTGCACAAAGCATCTCCCCCCTGTTCATGTCCTCCGTCGGCGGGTGAGTGGGAAGAGTGACCGAGCGTATTGCAAGAACATACGGATCCCTAAATACATCAAATACATCGCTTTCAGTCCAAAATGAAGGATACTTCAAGCGCATCTCGTTAACGCTTTACATTAAGGCTCCGTTATACTACGATACTACTACGGAATTCCTGGATTCTGATTGGTCAGAAAAGGTGGCGTTGATTTGAGTTTTCTATAACAGCAGCTCTGACAGTAGTGCCGGTGCGAATCCATCACAGGTTTACAGTAATGCGCTCGTTTTAATATGCTACCATTTCTATAGTCGCAGGGACTTGTCAGTTATATTAACGGAACCTTAATATACAGCGTTACCAGTTTGCTTTAGTATCTTGCTCACCCCGTGTCGCACGGTGACCTCCTGGAGGCGAGCAGGATGAAATCCTGGGCTTTTCCTGCTTCCCTCACAGATGGAGCAAGAACGTGGTAGATCACATCATCGTCGACTTGGAGGATGAGCTTGCACTGTCTGGACATGACGGACGTAGGAGGTTACACGGATGCTCAGTGACTCGTGGCGTCATTTAAGTTAAAATCGTAATCCGAGGATGCGCTGGATCAAGTGCTTATTTTATAGTCTGCAGGATCATGCACGTGGAAGCCATTTTGTTCGATTAAATCAGGGATTAATGCGATAAGTACAACTATTACTATTCAAAATATCAGCAATATACATGTCTCCTATTAGATTTTATTGGATTCGATGCTTGCCCTCATTTAGAATATTAGTCTGTTTTTATTTTTCGTTTTTGAACTGTTTCTTGCTTTCATGCTACATCGTACCACTAAGTTTGACAGCAAAGAAAATGAACCAGATCTTCTTCAGTCCGCATTTCCTATCCCGGATTCTTTTTCAGGTTTAAACCCTGTCTCGGATGCTTCTACTCAAGAAGACTACACGCGGGTAATTTGAATAATCTGAACGTGAAGCCCAGAAAATCTGCTTGAGCAAGTGCGTAACCCGACTGAATACGAGTAACCCCCCCCCCCGGAAATACTGGTGTAACTCGGACGTAGATACTCCAAATGTATTTAAATTGTATTCTTTGTCAAAAAAAAAAAAGAATAAATAAATAATGCTAGCTACAGATAGCTTTGCTCACTTCTGTTTCTCTAAACAACCAATCAGTGAGCTCCATCTCTTGCGTGACGGGGTCAAACAGTGCCGACGTTTTCAGCGGTGTAAATAAAAAAGTGAACAGCGGCGTACTTGTAGTGCTTATCCCATTCGGGCCTGCGGCTGAGATCCGAGAGCAGGACGAAAGCTCTCGCTGCTGGAACGTTCACCTCCGTTTCGACCCTGACACAAAGACACTGATTCTCCTCCAGAGTGTACAGCCTCACCTACAAACCCAGACAACACTCGTCTCAACCACACCGCAGACTTAACGCTCCGAGATCCGAGAAGAAAAGCGTACTCACGTTGTTCTTCTTAGAACTGAGAACCCAGTTGTTTCTGGCCGCTAACATCTTGAGCGCAAACACGTTATTGTAGCTCAGGTACACCTGTAGGCGTTTCAGTGATGTTTAAAAGCCGATAAGACGTTGTTGTGCAAGCTTACGGCCTATAAACGGGACATGCATCTTATCTTTTGATCTTTTTTTATCTCGGTTTATAATAAAGGAGTGGATACCTGGTTAATGGGGTCCCAGGGGACAGACAAGGGCACTTCGGTATGTTTACAGGAGATGATGTATTTTCTGGATGGATAAAGAGATCACTTTAATGAACACGCAGATCAACATCACCATAATGCAAAACAGGACATGATTTAAAAAAATAAATAAAAGAATAATCATTTAGATTGCATAGTGGGATCAAACTCAGGGCAAGAATTGACCGTATGAATTGGTTTCATGAATTGGTTTAATTCTGGATTCTGATTGGTCAGAAGGTGATGATTCATTTTCTAGAACATCAGCTCTGACAGTAACTAGTTTGTTTCACGGATGTTCCACGGTCCAAAAAGTGTGACCTTTAACAGATATTTAAAATTGTAACTAATGTGTTATAAGAGGAATAAAACACGTTGGGAGGTGTTAGCAGTAACTCCGCTTCATCACACCCGCCCTGTCGCTGATTATTTTCCTATAAAACCCTGACATGGAATGTTGAATCTTGATCAAGATATCCACTGGGATTCGAGATATGCTGAATTAACTTCAATTTTCTAAAAAAAAAAAAAAAAAAACTCTCTGTGGCTGAAATTTGCAGTTTAAGTCTCGCTCGAATTGTTTCTTCCACACAGTAAGTTCCATTATTTGGTCCTTGTTTGAACTGATGTTTATTTTTATACAGGACGTTTTGGAGCTCAGTACCTGTCGAGTCTAATCTTCTTCCTGGCAATCGCTTCTAAGAATCTCCTTTTTCCATCCTGTTCATAATTAGAATAAAATATATATATAAAAAAAATTTTATCTGGTTTACAAAACCAATATTCGATATTAAAAACGCACATGAAACTTGAACAGGAAGTAAGTCTCGATCTTGGCCTCACCAGCGGTTCGGGTCGTATTCGGGGTAGCAGGCATGGCCTGCCCTCCTCATCCAGCACCTCAAAAGTCATAAACGCACTGTTAATGTGTCTCAGAGGCTCCTCCCCCTGATACGCCTGTGCGCACACGCCCACCTCCATGCTGCCGAAACAAAACGAACAATACACGATGAAAACAGTTGTAACACCTGATTAAGTCACTTCCTGCCTATAACTGTCTATAAGTCTCACCTGTTTTTGAAAGTGTTGTTGACGATGGCTTGCAGGATCACGCGGTCTCCGACTTGAGACGGACCTCTGAAGTGGAACATGTCTATAGTCCTCAGGGTCGGGTGGGCGTGGCATAACCGGCTGAGAAGGAACAACAACGGTGCGATGAAGCGGAGTTACTGTAACCACTCCAACGTTGATTGTTTTCCAATAACAGCAGTGTTTTATTCCTCTTACACCCCTTCAATTTGCCCATACTTAGAATGTTTATTAATTAAAGAATAAGATGTACTTTTTATCCATTTATAGTTACTTTTAGTGTAACAAGTTAGTTCCTGTTCTCATTTGTGGGTTTTTTTTCACTCTCTTGAATCGCTGGCACTTATTATTATTATTATTATTATTATTATAGAGAATTAAATCAACCCCTTCTGACCAATCAATCCAGAATTCAACAGTGCAGTGGTATCCAAAAAAGCCAGAGCTACAGAACACAGCTGGAAACCACTGGAAAATCCTGAGGTAATATTCTTCCACTCGATAAATGGTTAATCCCGAAACGGCTCAAGGCGCAAGTTGTATAATACAAATGATCCTCCGCAATCAGAAATCAGATTAAAGATGACAATCTCGGTAATCCTGACACGCCCAACTTCGTAATATAATTACGTATACTGTATATGGCTTTATAATGTAAGCGAGTGATTGCATAAGGTGTTATTTCTGTGTTTTTTTCTCTCGCTATTAAAGTTCAAACCTTGAACTGCTGACCGGTCGGCGAGTCACTTTCAAAGCTCCAGATGTGAGTAGATTATTAACCGCTGGTTTTAAAAGGCTACACATTAGTGAGGAGTCGAACTCTGTGATAAATTCCAGGTATAAACGTATCGTTAACGGTCAAACCAATAAAGCCACACTGACCTTTGTTATTACTGACCTATTCCCCATACAAATGTCCAGAAATCACCATGTGACAAGTACACTACAGCTTTATCTGTTTTGCTGGGGGTGGGGGGTTTACTTTTTTGTGAGTGTTTAAAATAAATCTACACTGCTTACACTTGTATGCTCGGACGCGCTACATTAAAACAGATTAATAACCGTGTGTAATTATTGATGTGGTGAAGTTTTTGGTAACAAGATGTTCATTTAACTTTGGTAAAGCTGTAACTTTAAGATTTCAGGTTCTTCAGGACAGATGAATTGATGCTTTTTTGTGATTTCTCAGGAACAACCACACACAAACTCTGTTTGTTTTTTTTTGTCTTATTAACTCGTGAGTGAGTGAATGATGGTTTATAGCTGCTCTAACGTAAGCGATAACTTTTTTCACCAACATTCCACCACATTAAATGTAACTATAAACAGATGAATATAATACCATGTTGTACTTTAGGCAAATTGCTGTGGTGTAAGAGGAATAAAACACTTCGGGACGTGCCGTGACAGGAAAATAAACAGCTAGCGTGCTGTTACCTGGCAGCGATGGTGGCTACGTTTTCCATCCACGCCATGATCTGGCCTCCGAACGTGTTCACCTGGTGGTTGGCGTGTGAGGGCAGAGCCAGCTCTACGCTCTCTACTCGGGTTTTCTCAGACGGTACTTCTTCCTCGTCGTCCTGGCCCTCTGCACCAAACACAGACACACACACACGTACATACATACATACATACACAAACACACCCGCGCATTACCATACAGTATACATCACACATTCATGCATACTTCCTGGATTTTAAGAAACACTTCTGTTTCATGACTTATTGTGTGTCAGGAGGAAGGGGGTGCCAATAATTTCGAAATCAGCCCTTTTATGTTTACAGAAATATTCTTTTAAAGCTGTACAGCATCTCTGTATTTTTAAGGTAAAAATATCAGTTATTGTGTGCAATGTTTTGATCATTTCTGAAGCTAAAATATGGTAACACTAACAGGACAAAAAACAAGTTGGTGTTATAAGTATGTCACACACACACACACACACACACACACACACACACACACACACATATAAATGCCCATTTCCATGGCATGGGACAGGGAAATGAAACTGTCTGAGACACACACATAAACACATAAACCCTCTTCAGAGCTGTAACAATGGATCCCGTGTGTGTGTGTGTGTGTGTGTGTGTGTGTGTGTGCGCGTGTGTGCGTGTGTGTTTTCCAGGAAGTGAAACTACATCTTACCACACACACTCTCGCTAATGCTCGTCTGGAAAGTGGTGTCACTCAGCAAATCTTTCATGATGTCGACATGCAGCAGCCTCATCCTCCTTCTCTCAGCAGCGACGCTGTACTCCAACTTCTCGCGGTGTGTGTAAGGGACCAGCTGCTTCAGATGGACCTGAACACACACACACACACACACACACACACACACACACACACACACACACATACAGCATAGATTAGCAACTGCTTATCAATCAAAGTCTTATCAACCAGGAAATAAAAACACCCATGTTCACACTTGTGGTGTGTATTAACTGGTCTAAGAGTGTTGAGAACTTTACCGGGTACTTAATTGTTTACTTACTGAATCACTATACATTTGGTACACAAATATACACAAGGGTGTCTACGTTGAAGATGCTAAAATACTAAATTATTTTTGATTTATTTAGATTTTTTTTTTATCACAACGTAATTCCCATAGTTCCATTTGTGTTATTCAGAGTTTTGGTGACTTTATTATTATTATAAAATGTGGAAAAATAAAGAATGAGTGTGTTTTAGCAAGAAATTTCCAAATCACCATAAATTTGTTATATCCAGAGGGAAAAAAAATACCATATTCTTTGTTTTGTCGAAGTGGAAATGTGAACACACTGTTGCTAGGAAACTGCGCAATCAGGATCACCACCTAGCTAGTCACTGAGTCTAAAAATCTGACTAACTATTTAATGTAAAGGCCCACTGGCACTGGTAGTAAGATAAAACTATAGGAAATGTCCACATTTTCCTCAGATATGTTGGTAGTTTGTTAAGAAAAGACTCAGCATGACCAAAATTACACCGTGATTACACTTAGCATCAACCGCTAACTGAACTTTCATGTTGAGCATATCTGTGTTCCCAGGGTCCTAGGTTCCCCAGATTTATATGGCACACAACAAACACATGGTGATTTAAAGTTAGGCTTCAGCATAAGTGAGACCTGGGACATGATCATACTTAACATTTTGTTCATTTTATGTCCGTTTATATGCCATTGAATTTTTTTATAATTAATGTTATGCAAAAATTTGCTGTATTTGCTGTTTTAATCAGTGATTTTCCCTCACAATTTTGTTAACCGGAGTAACAAAATGTTAAAACAGTTATTTAAATGGAATGTAGTGGTAATGTTAGCTAGTTAAAATGATTTGTTTACCTATAAACAACAAGCAACATTTTATTCCTTTGTTTTGTTTTTCTGTTACTTTGTTTTGTTTTGTTTTGTACTCCCTCACACATGAAAGCTCAGTTAGCGATCGATGCTAAGTGTAATCACAGCGTAATTTTTTTGTTGTTCCGAGCCTTTTCTTAGTAATTTTCCAACACATCTGAGGAAAATGTTGACCTTCCCTATAGCTTCGTCTCATTTCCGCCATCGCCGGACCTTTACATTAAATCGTTGGGTCGATTTTTAGCCTCCGTGATTAGCCAGCTGATGATCCACGTATCTCTCAGTTGCCTAGCAATTCCTATTTTTATTTATTCAAATGAAATTGACACACCGGTGATGTATTAACGCAAAACATTTGCATCAGCAAATATATTTGCATGGATGATCTGAGTAACTGGTAACGACGACGTGTAGCATCATTTACCTTCGGTCTCACCTTGTCTTTACCTGTGCGTCGAGCCACAAAGGTGGCAAAAGCCTGGCAGACTTTCCAGTGGCGGTTACTGTAAAGGTCCTCACAGCTCACCACTATCCCCACCTTACACACACACACACACACTGAATAATTTGGCACAAGCAAGACGTTGGCAGTTCAACACGTTTGAGTCACAGGATAGGAAGCATAAACTAAGATGACCTTTTGTGTGCTTATCTGAGGGTCCGGTTTTACACCGGTGTTTGCTTTGCGTTCTCCAATATGCCATTTATATTTCACTCATTTATTTCACCGTGTACGGACATTTATCAAGAATGATACATCAACAGAGTTTACCTCAATACAGCAATGAGTTTTACATTATCGTAGCATTTAATACGAATATAGTATTTCAGTACTTTCATCTCTGTAGTAAATAATTCAGCTCAGTGCTGGGTCATGCAGTGTGAAATAACTGTAATCTGGATAAATAAATAAATAAATAAATAAATAAATATTTTTTTTACCTCCATGCTCGAGTTGAAAGCTCTGTTGACTTTAGCCTTGATGTTAACCACTTGTCCAACGCTTAAAAAAAAAAAAGAAAGAATATTTTTAGCGTCATGTATGATTTGTAAAGTGGCACATAAAAACTTGCAAAAGTTTTTAAACATCCTACAGCATTTTTTTTTTTTTTTACAGTATCTTTGTTTAAATGATCACATTTTAAAGAAAGGAATAGAAATAAATTGTGATATGTTTATTATTAAATTCGTTTTCAATTGAGAAATGTTAGAAATGACTTTGTTTCACCGGGACGATCCAGATTTAATGTCATCAGGAAAAGGATGAACTCTTTATTACTTTAATGAGGCACTTTCTCAGGAACGTGACAAGCTGATTTTCATATTAACCGAGAGAGAGAGAGAGAGAGAGAAAGAGACTAGTGAGGGAATGACTGTTTATAGCTGCTGTAACATAAACAATAACAGGAACTGACTTGTTTCGTGGACGAGCCGTGACGTTAAACGTAACTATATACGGAAAAAAATAGCATGACGTGTTCATTGGTAACAGTAACTCCGCCCCATCAAACGTCCCTGTCACTGATCATTTACAGTCAAGGCTATTTCTTGCTTTTCGTGTCAGGAATCTGGGGTCCGAGTGCATCGTCAGCCATGACGGTGTCGGGGCTTGAACTCGCGACCTTCTGGAGTCACTACATACTGCATGACATTCTTCTTCAAAGAGGACCCTCGGTGACTTTTGTCAAAATTAGGAACCGTTATGCTATCTTCAGATCGAGGCAGATTTTAACGTAGAAAAGCCGTCGAGCTCACGAGATTTCGCCCAGACGAAAATGTACAGTTAAAACTGGCTGTGATATTAATGTTTTCATGGAGATCATTCTTCTTTACCTGATGGTGTGCTCAAAGTGAATATCGTCCACAGAGGCTGTGACACAGGGACATCCCGCGTGTCTTTCAGCTGGAATGAGACAAAGACAGAAAGTTGTCACTAAAAGGTCAAAAATGACAACGGAGCATGAATCACTTCTGTTCCAAGATCCAATTCACTTCCATAATACCCAGGTTGCACAGGATATTGATACTGATATTGATACCAAATCCTATTTGTGCAATGGCTTTTAGCTGTTATTGAATATTTACAATCACAATAATTGCTAATGGTTTATGATGTCATTAAGAGAACCAGACACTCCAACGCTAGCCAAAGCACTAAGAAACACAACATTAATCGCTAAACCCTAAGCACTTGACAACAGCACAATGGATTCTTTTTTTATCGCTTTTTTGCCTCATCTGGCAGTAACAATAACAGTAAAAATTTATTAGTAAAAACTGGTTAAAATCCAAATGTCGAGGTTTAAAACTACAATGAAGAAAACAAAAAAGAATTTAGAAATAAAATCTCTAACAACAACTCAATAGGGTCTCAATTACTGCGTACTAGACTCACACACAAGCAAAAACAAAAACTGTAAAGTTTTAAGATCGAAAACGTTCGAAACCCGTTCACGTGTCTGATGAACAGAACTCTGGGATTGCCTTCTTTCAGAAGCACAAACTTTGACGAAAATAATTAACGGTTTTAAACCGTACTGGGCATTTCTTTTCGAAACACGCTGACAGCGGTAGACCAATCGCGACAGACTGGGACGTCTGACCAATCGGAGCAGAGTATGCTCTCTGAAAGGAGGAGTTTAGAATGAATCATTTAGAACGGATCATTTAACGAGTCTTTTGTGACAATGAGGGGAAAAAAGGGTAACGTTTAAATTATGAGCACGTTAAAAAGTGTTTTTTGACCTCGGATGCGTGTAAATCTATTGTATGAGAGCTTTAAAACATAATTAGGCCCGTTTCAAAACCATACTAGGGGCACTTTAAGCACTACTATGGAGTGTGACATCACATATAAATGCAAAGTTGAACACGGGAACCGCCAAAACAAACAGGCGCAAATTCTATTTTTTTTTTTGGCCTTTAGGCAAGCGTTTAGACAAATCAGGACTCTTTTGGAACAATATAATCTGGGCAGACGAAACAAAAATAGACCGCTTTGTCGATAAACTTGAAGTGCAAACTACTAGTATTTTCACGATACAGATCCACATTCACGCAATGGCTTTTCGCATATCGAATATTAAGTGGAATTTCTGAGAGAGATCGATTATATTTATTCCAGCCGGAGAACCAGAATATCACGCCTCTCTCACACGATTCACGGTTCCAGCATCCAAACCTGAAGGACCTGTTCTGTCCTAGAGAGCTAATCTGGCGCACGCAAAACCGTGCAACTGCACCAAGCTCGCCGTGTCGTTCATAAACAACTTCCGTCAGCTTTCTCCTAACACAGATGAGCAACAAATATCTGACTGGTCAGAACGGTGTTGATTAACTTTCTATAAGAAGAGCTCAGACAGAGAGTATATTAATATGTTATGGTTTCCATAGTAACAGCTCGTTCACAGGGACATGTACGGCGGACGTGCCACGGAAACCCTGTGTAATCTCTGATACGATGATGCTTTCTGCGAGGTGAGCTGTTGTAACATACGTGAGAACAGGAACTTGTTTCGAGTATTTTTACATGTAACTATAAATGGATAAAAATATGACAACGTGTCATTCTTTCCCATAACCACACGTCAATGAGTGTTTTATCTATTCGTTTTTACTTCAGATTAAACCATATTTCTACATAAGGTGATCCTCTTTAAAAACAAAAAAAGACCAAGATCTTGAACATTAAAACTAGTGATAATGAGTTAAATGGTACAGTATTATGTAATACTGTAATTATATCACCCAGCTCCAGCGGTGTCCAGATGTTATGAAGTATATTGAGCCCTCACCAGACAGGCAGGCGGTGGAGTCCATCCACTTGAGCAGCTGCCCGACGCTCAGCTCCTTGCGATGGTTGGCGTGGCAAGGAAGTATGATCTGGCTCATCTTCATCTCCGTGGGGTTGCGATACACTCGTCCGTCCTCCATGACCAGGTCCGGCTCGTCCAGCTCCGCCATCCTGTTGATCTGAGTGTGGAAGAACATGGTGCATCAGCTGGGTGTTTGGATGTTGTCTGTCATGCACACTCTCCTGTGGAAGGGTTTTATTACGGGTTCAAAGTGTTATTTAGCTTTGGAATGCGCACATGGTGGGACTGAACCCAGGAAAGAACAGGAACGGCTGGAAAGAGTTTGGAAAGGAGGGTTTGAAATGCACTTGTTCATAGGTGCATGTGGCAGCATGTAGTGCTATTTTGGTCTGCAATCTCACACACACCTCCACCCCTCCCTCTCTAGCTCACGCTCTCACTCACACACACACACACAATTTCACACTCACCCTCTGGCATGTTATGGAAACTTTTAGGTCACAATACATTCACACAGTAATCCCAACATTATCATAAGACACCACACACTCTTTAAATAGACCTGAATGTAAATAGATCAGTGACGTCATGCATGCATTAAACTCAGAACTTACCTTATAACAAACCTCTTCACAGTTGAGTCACGTTTTTTTTAGACGTTTTCACGTATTATAAATTCTCGCGAGATTTGATCCACAAGAAAAAAAAATCTGGGGATAAAAAAAGCTTTTCTGACAACCCACGAGTTTAATGGAAGCCTGCGGAAATAACAAAGACACGCCCTTTTTTTTTAAGTCTGCTAACCACGCCCACTAGCTGTTAAGATGTGCACGCGCTCTAGAACCCACAACGGACAAAGTGTACAGGAAAAAAGGCCCGGATGTAAAGCTGTCATACATTAAGCTCAGTGGTTGCCAGGTCCGTTTTTTATGCACATTGAGTTGATTTCCTTTTGAATTCCTGCCTCAGGTTGACTTCTTAACCTTGGCATTCAACACTGTGTATTTATATGCGATGGATTATATCTATATAACAACAATAAATCGCTCCAATGACAAACTGCCATAGGAAAAAAAACAACTCAGGGTTGGCAGGTTTTTCTAACAAACACAGAGTCACCAAAATCTTCAACAAATGATGGCTCGTGCAAACCGTAGGCTATGCAATGCCTTCAACCTCTAACACTATTACTATCTCTTTACACATGTCTTGTAATGCTTACGAAGTAATGTCACACACACATTTTACAAGCGAGTGTTTTGTTTGGCAGCTAACTATTTAAAGGTAGGGCTGGGCGATATGAGAAAAATATCATAACACGATACATATCGAGGACATTTCTGTGATACACCATGTGTATCGTGATATTTAACTTAGCTAACAAACTGTCCACAAAACAGTAGTGAAATGAAACTGTTTAAAAAAGCATTAAACTGAGTTTGACTATACTTTCAAAGTCACAAGCCTAAAAAAGCCTACAAAGACAATGAAGATGAAGTTTTTCCAAAAAAAATAATAAAATACGATCAGATCAACGGCATCCATTCAGTACCATTTCATTTGTGATGATTAAAAACGTTTAAACAAAAGATACATCACCAAACCAACGATATCTGAGAAAAGTGCATCGCGTAATCATTTATCACAATATCAATGGTTTATCAATATATCACCCAGCCCTACTTAACGGTCTGTTAAAAATATATTTTAAAACCCATGTGTATGGTTTATTAAGATCTTGGGTTGGTTTTGTCACAAAGACCTGGCAACTCTGTCGAGAAAGTTTGCACATTTCTATTTCTGTAAACGTTTATGATGTTTTGCATTATATGAAGTTACTTAAAAGAGTCTTTGCAAAACTTCATAAATTGTAGATAGATATTCTTTATTAAAGAATGACACGTACTTTTTTATCCGTTTAACGTTGTGGAACAACTGCGAAACAAGTTGGTTCTTCTTCCTTAAATTACAGCAGCTACAAGAAGTCGTTCCCTCGCTAAATTTTCTTTTTCTCTCTCTCTCGAAGTAAATAAGACAAAACAATCACAGTGTATCATGTTACCCTTACCGAGAAACCGCAAAGCGTTAAAACTCCTGAAAACGTTCCCTCTTTACCGCTGACTGTTGCAAAGCTCTGACACTGGAGACTCCTTCCATAAAAGCTAAATAAACGTCTCCTTACAGAAAACTGAAGCATATGAATAATTACGCATGTTTATAATTATGTCATATCCTGTGATTGAGCTGGTACTATAGAAACGATGAGGTATCAGAACGAGTGTATTAATATAAACCTGTGATTTACAGCTGCACTGCTGTCAGAGATGCTGTTATAGAGAATTAAGCAACACCCTTTCTTCTGACCAATCAGATTATGATTTTTAAAAATAATAATGAAAATATAGTATATATTGAATCCTGTATGTGTTAAGGTGATGTGGTAATGTTTCAGAGTTTACAGCAGGTGGCGGGCCAGGAAATGTTTCACACAAACATACACACACGCGCACACACACACACACACACAGACGCAGAGAGAGATAGAGTAATAAAAAAAAAAAAAAAAAAAGATAAATACAATGGCATAATAAATGTGCTACACACATACACACACACACACACACACACAATGGAAATAGTTCAATTTGAATGTTTTATGACGTCATACAAACCTGTGAAATGCAACAGGACTATTTTTCCCCCCACATTTTTTTTCATGCAACGATTTTACTAACGTATTATCATCTAAAATAATCCCAAATATGTAAATATATTATATTATCCATATCGGTAAATTCACCAAACAAAGAAAACCTCACAGCTGTTTTCCTGGAATAAATTTCTTTCGAAAATAAAATATTAAGAATGATTTAGGGAAATTAACACAGATCATAAGAGCACACACACACTCAAGTTTATCAACTAAAATGTAATATTTTTTTTTATATATATATATATATATATATCTATATATATATACTTTATGTAGCTACCTCATGTTTTTATTTTCGTGCACAATGTGAATCTTCTGCCCCGCTTTTGCATAACAGATTCGTTCAGTTCGCAACTCGTAAACCGATTGGTCGAGCCCATTGTCAGTCACGTGGTGTCCGGCGTTGCTCCTCCCACCGCTCGCGCTCTGACTCGCAGCCGTTGCCTAGGAGCGCCGGAGAGCGCAGTCATGTTCCCCAAAGGGAAAAGCGCGGCGGTGCCGTCGGACGGTCAAGCTCGGGAAAAGTAAGCGATAAAACTCTTTCTTTTTACATTATTTATTCACGGGTGAACAGAACGTGTCGCTGGTGTCGCGGTGGTTCACTGTGTCCGGCTGGTTAAAGCTTAACAGAGCGGGAAAGTGAATTAAAACGCGGGTATGTTGCGCTGTGTTTGGGTAGTAGCTACTGAAATGAACTCAGCTACCTGGGCTACTGCGTACTACTGTACTAAATAGTGTGCGTGGGAAATAGTACGCGTTCTAATAGTACGGTGCTGCTTTAACGTACTGTTTAGTAGTGTAGTGTGGTTATGAAGCACTTTGCCTTGTATTCTCTCTCTCTCTCTCTTTCTCTATCTCTCTATTTATATACCTGTATATTTAAGATAATACTCATCAACTTATCATTTATTTATTTATCTTTAATTTCATTGAATTTTTACATGTATTTTAAAGTTCTTTAATCCTTAAGTGTATTGTTTTTATGATTGTGGATGGTTTTATTCTTTGTTTAATTTTTAAATAAAGCATTAGTGAGATTTTGAACTGAAATGAAAAGTGCTATAAAAAAAATAATAAAGCTTGTTGTTGTTGTTGTTGTTGTTGTTGATTCTGACTATAGACATGTTTGGCATGGTGGAGAAACAGTTTCATGACCGATTCGATGATTATAATCTGATGTATACGCTCTTTCACAGGTTGGCGTTATATGTCTACGAGTACCTGTTACACGTCGGAGCTCAGAAATCAGCACAGACCTTCTTATCAGAGGTAAAATCTTTATTTTTTAATAAAAAAACCAAAACAACCACCACCGATTAGGATATTATCCCTCGATTGCATTCTAAAAGAGCAAGAATCTGATCAGATATATGCCGTGTCTAATCTAACGCGATCCGAAGCGTTATTATTTTGTTATCGTTTCAGATGTGCCCTTTTAACCCGCACGTCTCTAAGAAGTCGTGGGACGGCGTCGCTGTCGTCGAGGGGGTGGAGCTTATTTGATTGACAACCGGTTTGAGCCGGCTTAAACTAGCTCGTGAAAAGTTATCGGTCTTATCTGATCTAATTTTAGTTCTTGGTGCATCTTCACCCGTCGTTTATTATCCGTATTATTTTTTGTTAACGTAAGATGTCACGTTATTACTATCACGATCATGCTATTGTAATCATTTTCTGTACAATTGTCATAAATGTGCTATTTCCAATGCCTTTTAATGTCATATACATATACATGTATATATTGATTGGACGGTAGATCGTGGTTGAATTAACGACTCATTCTGAATATCACGTCTACTGTCAAAGTTGAACCCAGAACGTATCAGCGTATCAAATTAATGATTTATGAGATTCATTTCTGGTCCCCGGACCCCGTTTTGCGTCAAGAACGCCAGCTTGTTATTGCTGTTCCTTGCTTCTCGGCTCTTCCGTCGGTACGTACGTACTTTCTGCGGTTGACCCACCCGTGATTACGTCACGATGTCCAGCTCCTGTGATAAGGAACGGGGGATGGAAATGATAACAGCGGCAACGCAGGCCGTTGGAGTCGTTTTAAAATGAAGTCCGACGATGGATCAGATTCGAGAGCGTATTCCTCAGTCAGAGCGACAGTTCTCTTGCAGAGTTTTATCTGATGGTCTCTCCGTTGGGACAGACTTAATCTCTGGAGCACAAATATTGCTGAGAATGCTGCCTACTTTAGCAGCCTACTTCTACATAGGACTTTTTTTTTTTTCCCCAATAAATATATATAAATAGTAAAGGTATTTCCCTGCTTCGCAGTATTGTGCATGTTGAATATCATGATAGATTGTATATCTGATTATCGGCAAATCCCTAACTATATATTACAGATCCATATAACGATGTTTTGCGTGAAAGATTACACCGGTGTCTTATTTTCTTCAGATCAGATGGGAAAAGAACATAACGCTGGGAGAACCTCCAGGCTTTCTGCACTCGTGGTGGTGGTACGTCAATCTCAATCAATTCCTCATGTTTCTAATGTAATATGTATGCAGTTCATCTTTATTTGTTAGGAAGTAGAGGTGTAAGGATATATCTGTATAAGGATATGTTTATGACGATATGTCATGGGTTGATTGTGACCGCTGACTTATTTATTTATCATTGATATTTTAAGTGTGTTCTGGGACCTCTATTGTGCCGCGCCAGAAAGAAGGGACAACTGCGAACACTCCAGTGAAGCCAAGGCTTTCCACGACTACGTGAGTGCTTTATAACTTTCCACGCGTCCCCGTCCGATTTCTCACCCGACCTTCAAGCAATAAAGATTCTGATCGGTCAGAAGGTGCCGATTAATCGCGGTCGAGATTAGCAGCAGGCGCTACGTAGAAACGGATCAAAAAGGTCCGTCATCGTCGATACAGTAAAGTTTTCTTTAAGGAGACGTCTGTTTAACATTTAATGGAAGGAGTCTCCGGTGTCAGAGTTCGAGGTAAAGCTGTAAGTTAAGCAGTTTTGGGGTGTGTATTTTTGGAACGATTCACGGGTAAAAAGTATGACGTCGCTTTCGTTAATAAACGGAGCGTTTTAACTGTTGGAAAATGACTGGGGTATAAGAGGAATAAAGCACTTTGGGACACGCTGTTAAAGGAAAATAATCAGCTTTCGTGGTGGTAAGAGTAACTCCGCTTCGTCACACCGGCCTTTTCCTGTAACAGAACGGCAAGGAGTGTTTTATTCCTTCTCGAAACCACATTTGACAACCAAAACACGTCCTGTCTCGACACACACGGCCATGGCAGCATCACAGGAAATTAAAACCGGCATGCAAAATCTGTCACCGTCTTTTGCATACAACAACCGAAAACAAGAGCCGATTTCCATTACGACTTCCAGTACCGCGATCCGGCTTCGATCCGGCTCCGGTCCGGTTTCGATCCGGCGAAACGGAGTTACGTTAATTTACACATTTGAATGCAGGGGTTTGCAATTTCACCATATTTAAGATGAAATGAAAAGACATGACCAGGATTCAACAGGGTTCACTATTTGTGATCGGTTTCCATTAACTTTTTATGAGAAAAGCGGACGAGCAAGTCATATTTTCAGCTTCAGTGCCGTTAAGTAAGTAGCACACCGTACGTCCCGTAGATACGGACGTTTCTCCTATCAGGAACATATCAGGGTTTGCAGATTTTAAAAACAGTATTAACATATTGAAGAAGAACCAAATGGTTGTAAACCGATAGAATGTAAACATTTTAGAAGATAGCTTTAAAAAAAAAAAAAAAAAAACACGGGCAGTGCAGAACCCGAGAAAAATCCAGAGAAAATTGCTATTGTGTTTTATCTGTAGGTCAATATTTAGTGTATAAGATATTAAACGGTGAATTTTAATCTGAATGTCAGATTGACTCAGAAATTCGGACTTCCTCAGTAAGCACCGGGAGGCGTTCGATGACGCAGAGCAGATCTTCAGAGGAACCTGTTATTTGTTTTCTCACATTACTGGCCTGAAGGACCGAGGTTCATATCGTGGTATAGCAGAGAGCCCCAGAGGTTTCTCAGATAAGCCCCAGCTGACTTTCTATCATATCAGGGTGTAAAACGTGTAGAATGTTCCATACAGAACCGAAGAGTCGCTGATTGCGAGTCGTGTTTAATTAATTCAGCGGACGCACGCGCACGTTACAACCCTCATAACCCTCGATGGTCATTATCTCTGAAAAGGCGTTTTCACACCGATCAAAATTCATTTTTAATTATTTTTTAAAACTTCTTTTTAAAGCCCTTGCGCTCACTGCTGCTAATAACTTTGGCGTCGGCTTAGGAAAACATCCTGGTACGATGAAACGCTTTAAACGTATCGACAAATACGCGCGTTTGAGGCGGAGCATCCGCCGCACAATTCCCTGTTACTATAGAAACGATAACGTACAAGAACGAACCATTCTCAGATATGCTGTTGTAGAGAGTTACTCCACTGTAATCAGCCAATCAGAATCCAGAAGTGACGAGAGAAGCGTCCCCGGAATAAAAGAGGCGATGTGAGGCACCTTGGCGTCTCTGTAGCATTATTTAATAAAGTCTGTGATGGTTTTTTTTTTTTTGTTTTTTTTTATGATGCCATGGCCCTTTAAGCCAGAAATAGCTGTCGGAGTGTTAGACGGGGAATCGTGTGGGGGAGGGGAGGAGAGCCGCAAGGCCTGATAATGGCGAGGTTAGCTCGAGCGTTTTAGCGTTTTAACCCTGACACAGCAGGAAAGGAGGGGCATCGAGACCCCGTCTACACCCTTCTCTCATTTACAGGATTAACCGGGTGCAGGGATCAAGTGTAGAACAGTAACGAGGAGTAGCTACTTATTTTAGTAGTTAATACACATGATTTATGTAAAAAAAATTTTTTTTTTAAATAAATAAATAAAACAGACCATTTTAGAGCTAATGTAAGGATTTTTGGTGTTTCACTCACGGTTCCTGCATCACTGGATGCTCTGAAGACGTCTCTTCAGTTTCCACATCACCAGATATTGTCCGGCGGTTGATTTTCGTCCGGGCGCTCGGGTAACACGAGGCCCGTGTGTACTCGGGAACGAAGTGTGTAAACACAGATTAATGCCTTCGATCAATCAAAGGTCCGCGTAAGATGACGCACAGGAAGTCCGCGTGTGGGGTCTCGAGAGATTCATCACTCTATTTTTATCTGTGCTTGTGAGGTGACATCAGAGATGCGCCACGGCTATGAGAGGCTTAACCCTCAAGGAGCTTGTGTTTGTGTGTGTGTTTCGGGGGTGTGTGTGTGTGTGTGTCTCTCTCTCTCTTTTTCTTTCTCTTTCTGAGACAAAACGCTTCATTTAATGATAGGGATGGTGCTGATAAAGATGCACTCTCTACACAGTTGTGTGTGTGTGTTAGAGATGGCACCATAGCACTTTTTCAGGTTCGGAAAATGAAATCAGATGAATAAAGATGTTCTTAAAGACGTTCTTAAAGATATTTAAACACTCAATTATTTTCTTCAACAAGAAGAAAAACAAAGCCATCAACGTGATTCATACAACATTTTAGCGTTTCTATTACGCTGTATGAAGTATTTCCACGCAGCGGACATGGGTCGCATGATTCCATGTGTGTTTTGTTAGAGCTAGCTACTTGCTGTTGCTATGGTAACTTAGGTAACTTATGGTAACTTGTAGAAACTGTTAATGTTGGTTTGTGGGCGTGTATCATCTGTTTATGTTGATGTTTGTGGGCGTGTATCAACTGTTTATGTTGATGTTTGTGGGCGTGTATCAACTGTTTATGTTGATGTTTGTGGGCGTGTATCAACTGTTTATGTTGGTTTGTGGGCGTGTATCAACTGTTTATGTTGATGTTTGTGGGCGTGTATCAACTGTTTATGTTGATGTTTGTGGGCGTGTATCAACTGTTTATGTTGATGTTTGTGGGCGTGAATCAACTGTTTATGTTGATGTTTGTGGGCGTGTATCAACTGTTTATGTTGATGTTTGTGGGCGTGAATCAACTGTTTATGTTGATGTTTGTGGGCGTGAATCAACTGTTTATGTTGATGTTTGTGGGCGTGTATCAACTGTTTATGTTGATGTTTGTGGGCGTGTATCAACTGTGTTGTTTGTGGGCGTGTATATGAACTGTTCTGTTGTTTGTGGTGTGTATATGAACTGTTCTGTTGTTGTTTGTGGTGTGTATATGAACTGTTCTGTTGTTGTTTGTGGTGTGTATATGAACTGTTCTGTTGTTGTTTGTGGTGTGTATATGAACTGTTCTGTTGTTTGTGGTGTGTATATGAACTGTTCTGTTGTTGTTTGTGGTTGAGCACCGTCTGCCGAATTAGCACATCTCTGTCACTTCCTTCCAAGCTTTATGTGTCTTCGTAATATCTCTATCCACGTTTAAGGTCGTATATAACAAATGGGAAGTAATCGCAGGTAGGAACTAACGTTGTGAGCGGTGGAACCGAAGAACCGTCGGAGCACCCGCGCCATCGGATCGGTCCGACGTCTCATCCGAGCCAGTTGTTCTGAATCATTGCTTCTTTCCATTGTCCTACCTAATTTGCATACATGTGTGAGAACCTCAATCCAACGTCTCACTGTCTGCTGTGGCCGAAATCGTGGCTCCGTGTCGTGTGTGTGTGTGTGTGTGTGTGTGTGTGTGTGCATGATGATGCCCTGTGATGGACTGGTTTCCCATTGCCCAGTGAAAAGATTTAGCGATAGGAGCGATTAAACCTGAGATAGATTTGCTTTGCAGCTTCACAAGAGTACATATGGTCAGTTTCATTTGTTTGGGGTTAAAGAGACAGTCGTAAAATAAATAAACGAGCGAGCCGCCCGTGATCCGCTGCGTGACGGAGGGAAAAAAGGGTCGAGGGTGTCGAGGCTTAACGCATCGTATCGTATGGTATCGTCCTGCTCTGATCCGCAGCGTAAACCGGGCGCTTCTGAGAGGCCGTGTCGGTGTTGTAGGTTGTGCGCAGGTTCACTCTGCTCACTCTGCCAGTAGAGCCTGGGGATTAGTGAGGGAATGGAGAGAAGAGGAAGGAAGTGAGTCGAGAGAGAGAGTGAGAGAGCGAGAGAGTGTTACTGGAGGGCAGAGAGCAGGAGAGAGGACGATGGGGGAAGGGTTGCTCAGATGAGCACTTTTCTCTTTTTTTTTTTTTTTTTTTGTCGTCTGTGCATGCTGCGCATAAACAAAACAATATGCAATGTGACGTGCAGCTCTGATGTTTTAAACAGCCGTAATGCGAGATCGGGGAAGTGCGCGTACATGTTTGGGGATGTGTGTGTGTGCGTGTAGGGTTGGGTTAATTATTTCGCTCACTGATAAGGGCACTCTTGGCTCGACATGCCAGTTGTGTGACTGCGCAGTCAGTCGTCTATGTATTAACTCTTAACTATTCCTGGAATTTCCTTCACTCCTTTCTCTCTCTCTCTCTCTCTCTCTTTTTAAACGAACAGCTCGGCTGTTGTTTTCCAGGCCGAGGTGGAGGTGGAGGGTGTGCGTACGTGTGTACGTGAGCGGCAGAGGGAAGGAGGGGGGGTTTGTAGAGCGTGCGCTCGAGTCTGTAGGGGGTTGGAATGCTGCGCCGCGCTCTCGAGGCCAGGCCGAGGATTAGAGAGCCAACGATTTGCCCAAATTCCTCATGATATTGTGGAGCTCCGGGTGGAAAACGTCTGGACCGGCGCTCAGCTCAGAGCGAGAGAGATGTTCTGTCCCTCCCGAGCTTCTTCATGATGGATTAGTTTGGTTTACATTCCACAATTTAATCTCCACTCTTCCCCGAAATGTGCCCCGGAGCACCGTTTCACTAAATCCTCGTCTTATGCATTCGCGTTCTTCTGTTGTTAAGCAACAAAAGAGTATCGGTCTTTATAACACGAATCTACATGCTAATTATTATTAACTTATTTCATGTACTAGTCGCAATTCGTTTAACGCAAGTCATTAATCGGTATCAGGATCCGAAAGGTCGTGCGTTGAAACGCAGGATCGAAGTCGGGTTCGATTCCACGTACGTATTTTCCAGTCCAGTCGAAATGACTCCGCCCCCAAGCCCCTGTCATGTCTCGTTCTCGGTTCCAGACCAGGAGCGTGTTGGCGCTGAGATGAAAGATCTTGAAGGGAACAGGACCTTGTTGGTGGAAAAGGTCTAACAGTGCATCAGGAATGATTTCATGAATAACGGTTCTATAATAGTGTGCAGAATTGAACTCTTAGCTGTCGGTCACGTCATAAACCGTGAGCTATAGACAAAAGAATTTCATCCCCCATTGTCCCACCTGTGTGTGATCTGGTTGCTGTAGTAACGCTGTAATTCTGGGATGTGCTTAAGTGGTCTGTGTTGGACGTAGGTGCTGTAAGTGTGAGTGCATGCTCCTGTTAAATCCCTGGACTGGACTGGACTAGGGACTGGACTAGTTTCTGAAGTGGACTGGACTGGTTTCTGGACTAGACTTGCTTCTGAACAAGAAGCTGGTGTTGTTTGGACTGGTTTCTGAACTGGACTGGACTAATTTCTGGACTGGACTGATTTCTGAATTGGACTGGACTAGTTTCTGAAGTGGACTGGACTGGTTTCTGGACTAGACTTGCTTCTGAACAAGACTGGTTTCTGAAATGGAATGGACTGGACTGGTCTGGTCTGTTTTCTGGCCTAGGCTGGTGTTGTTTGGACTGGTTTCTGGACTGATTAGGTCTGGTCTGGACTGGTTTCTGAACTGGACTCGACTAATTTCTGGACTGGACTGGATTAGTTTCTGAACTAGATTGGACTGGTTTCTGGACTAGGCTGGTTTCTGGACTGATTTGGTCTGGTCTGGACTGGTTTCTGAACTGGTCTGGTTTATGGAGTGGATTAGTTTCTGAACAAGCTTGGACAGGTTTCTGGACTATGCTGGTTTCTGGACTGATTTGGTCTGGACTGGTTTCTGGACTGGAATAGTTTCTGAACTAGACTGGACTGGTTTCTGGAATGGGCCCGACTGGTCTGGTCTGGTTTCTGGCCTGGGCTGGTCTCGTCTGGACTGGTTTCTCATCAAGGCTGGTTTCTGGACTAGTCAGGACCGGTTTCTGGTCTGGATTGTTTTCTGGACTGGACTCGAGTGAAATACAGCATCCCATCACACGCCGTCGGCAAATGACGCACGTTCCTTTCCCAAAATAAAAAAAAAAGTTTAGTGAGGTCTGTCTGTTTACGGGAATAACAATGCACCGCAGCGCGACAGATTCCGACTCGTCTCTTCTAAACAAGTTTGAGATCATCGACTTCAAACCCGTCCACGTTCATATTTTTGTGAGGGAAGATGTTCCGTGCATGGACGACTACAGCGTGCAATCTGTTTAGCAAGCTGTGCTGCTAAGAATGAGGCTTTGTAGCGTCCCTCTGACGACAGACAGCATATTGTATACGGCAGGGTCTAAGGAGAGGGGGAAAAAACGCAGACCGCGAGCCAGGCTTGGCATTAGAAATCGGCCGACATCAGCAACTCCAGCAGCGTCCATCACAGAGAGATGCACTCCGGCGGAGATTTCTCACGGCAGTGTGAAAACAATTCTAATAAATATTTTAGCAACGTCCGTCGTAATAACGATCAGACCAGGATCACGACATCCAAGGAAATATTCTGGGGAAAGCTGTTACTAAAGACAAACGATTGAAGCTCCGCCTCCTCTCAAGTTTCATCGCTTACCATAAATCACTTATTCCAGGTCAAAAAGTACGATGGAGTGTCCTCGTGTGCGGTTTTACAAGCAGTTAAACAATAGCTAGCTAGCGATCGTCGATCGTGGGGGGTTTTTTTTGTTTGTTTTTTTTTTTCCCCCTCCAAAGCGACTCGGTAATCCATTTCATGCTCACTTTATTACATTCACACGATCGTAGAATATTAGTCCACCCGCGACCTCTCCATCTCAGCCACTCGGTTTAAGGACCCTCGCTTTGCATTTTGCGGTTTAATTGCCGCTAATGGCGCTTTTATCGGGAAGGTCAATTGGACGAGGGCAGCCGAGCACGCGCGCAGCCTCCGTTCTCCACGAGCTAATCGCTCGGGCCGCCCGGGCCGTCCACCGGCCCTTGAGAGTCTCTTCTACACAAGAGTTTCTGAAAATAGAAAAACAGAGCGCTCGGTTCAGATGCGTGTCCTGAACCGCAGACCATTTCCGTCTGAATTATTTATGGGGAAAGAGAAACACGTGTACCCGTTTTATCAACGCAAACATCTGCAGGATATTAAACATGAGCCTTCGGTAAAAAAAAAAAAGAAAAAAAAGTTTTTGAGGACTATCGGAGAGAAAATGTCTCTAATATATATTAAAAGGAGGATGTTTTTACGTATCGTCAACGCGGACGGTTTGACAGTACAGTGAAGTCTCGTTCCTGCAGGCGCTGAAGAGTGAAGGGTCTGAAATTGGGCGATTCTGCCGGAGGAATTTTTAAGTAAACAACGACAGAGACAACAATCGTTAGTAGTTCTTTCGTGTGTTTATTTATTTATTTATTAATTTTTTTTAATTTCGTGCTTGTTTCTTGAGCGTTCCGTCTCACCGACGCGTCATCCGTTCGATTAGAGAGGAAACCGTGCGTTTCTGGTGAACCCGAGTCGAGCGGCGGTGTGAGATGAGTCACGGTTCTGAAGAAGCGAAAGCCGAGATGACAGACAGCGCTTTCAGCTGGAGGGATAGAGAGATGGGGAGAGAAAGAGGGATGAGACTGAGTGCTGAGGAAATAGCAGGGGAAGCCAGCGGAGGAGGCAGCAGATGGAGAGAAAGCTTCTTGTTTGAAGTTTTTCTCTCTCTCTCTCTCTTTCGCTCGCTCGCTCTCTCTCTCGCTCTGCTCCTCCTTCGTCTCTCAGGACCAGCTGTCAGGAGCCATTACACTTACAGCGTATCACTTTACAGCAAAACAATGGAATAATCGAACTGTTGACACTAATGCTTTTTGGGTCTTGTTCGCCAATCTGTTCCATGATTCGTACGGCGTATGTGTAAGCGTGTGTGTGTGTGTGTGTGTGTGTGCGCGCGTGTTTGAAGCTACAGCAAAGTGTTAATCCTCCGTATCTGTCGACGTCTCCACTAGACTAGACAACACCACAATCGATTTGAACCCTTATTGTAGTCGCCGATTTTAATGACGCACGGGTCATTCTATTCTCAAGTGCACCCTTGTAAGGTCCCGAACCCTGACCTCTGACCCCCGACCCGCCCTTTATATACGACTCTCCGATTTCCATCTCTGTATGCTCTCTCCCGTCGATCATTAACGAAACACCATGGAAACCGGCAGCTCCATCCTTAACAGCTGAAAGGACCACACACACACACACACACACACACACACACACACACACACACACACATACACATATGTCTTGCTATCTTATAACTTTAACCTTGTCTTAACTTAGCTGTAACTAATTTCTTTCTCACACACACACACACACACACACTCCCTGTCCTTATCAATTGTATTGAAGCTACTTTATTGGCTTGACAAACAGTGGCACATTTGTATTAGCTAAACACACACACACACACACACACACCTTTCTATTATCTCTCTCTCTATTTTGCTCACATTCTCACCTTCTTATCTCTCTGTCCACTGTCTCACACTCACTCACACCCCCTCATATCCCTCCATCTCCTCCACGTCCTCCTCTCTCTCTCTCTCTCTCTCTCTCTCTCTCTCTCCACTCACACTCTCTGTGTGTCCATTTTTCGCTCATCCTTTAACCCCCCGGACTCTCATCCTGCCTGATGTCACACATGGACATGGCGTCAGGAGAAGGACTTTGTTACCAGGCAGATGGCACTCATCCGCTAGCTCTATGGAGATGGATGAGTGTGATCCCTCACTCCACTTTTGCACCACCCCCCCCCCCCCCCCCCCTTTACCACGTGCACAGTAAACGTGTAAATAAGCAAACCAATAACACCTGTCCCCTGAGGGAGAGACGGTCGAGGCCTATTTTAGCTGCTAAATGAGTGCTCACTCTGTAAATCCTGCTCGCGGAGTCATAACCAGAAATGATATCGATGGTTTAATGACACAACAGGGGGCAGTTTATGTTCTCATTTTCCGCGACACGTTTCAACAGCCACTGCAACTAAGCCGTCTTTTTACATCGCTCTGTGATACGCTCGTTCGTCCTTACGAGACGATATCTCAGTCGTGTACAAAAGACAAGCGGTTAACATAATAAAAATCGCTTCACGGCTGTTTCAGTGTGATGCGATGTAATACAATATTGTGCAAAGAGTTAAGAAAAAGTGCCAGCTTTAACAAGCAGGAGGCCACACCTCCTTTAATGTGACTGACAGGCAAAGAAACCACACTTCCTTGCTTTAATTATTATGGATAGACTGATGGAACCCGAGGCCACGCTTCCTTTAGTGAGACTGACATCAAGGCCATGCCTCCTTTGGTGAGACTGATGGACACAGAGGCCACGCCTCCTTCGGTGAGACTGATGGACATGCCTCCTTTGGTGAGACTGATGGACACCGAGGCCACGCCTCCTTTAGTAAGACTGATGGAACCCGAGGCCACGCCTCTTTTAGTGAGACTGACGGACACGGAGGCCACGCCTCCTTCGGTGAGACTGATGGACACGCCTCCTTTGGTGAGACTGATGGACACCGAGGCCACGCCTCCTTTAGTAAGACTGATGGAACCCGAGGCCACGCCTCTTTTAGTGAGACTGACATCAAGGCCACGCCTCCTTCGGTGAGACTGATGGACACGCCTCCTTTGGTGAGACTGATGGACACCGAGGCCACGCCTCCTTTAGTAAGACTGATGGAACCCGAGGCCACGCCTCTTTTAGTGAGACTGACGGACACGGAGGCCACGCCTCCTTCGGTGAGACTGATGGACACGCCTCCTTTGGTGAGACTGATGGACACCGAGGCCACGCCTCCTTCGGTGAGACTGATGGACACGCCTCCTTTGGTGAGACTGATGGACACCGAGGCCACGCCTCCTTTAGTAAGACTGATGGACAGGCCACATGGTCTGGATGAACCGAGGCCACACCTCCCTTAAGTGAGACTGATGGACAGAGAAGCCGTGCCTCCTTTAGTGCGACTGATGGACAACGAGGCCACGCCTCCTTCAGTGTAACTTACAGCCACAGAGGCCACACCTCCTTCATTAAGATTGACAGGCTCCTAGGCCACACCCCTTTCACTGATTTCTCCCTCAGACAGTTCTGTACACTAGCATGGCTGCTGAGAGCCTTTTAGCCCTGGATGAACTGAATATATCGTTTGGTGCATGTATTTCCTTTTTTTGTTGTTGTTTATTGTTTTGAGGCCAGCGCTCGTACACGCTGAAATTTAATCATGTCGCAAGGTGAAGTGGGCTCTGCAGTGGGCTTCGCTCTCACCGTCTGCAGCTGGATCTCATCAGGACGTAGGCAGATGAGCGGCGGACGGAGGGATATGAGGGTCTGGATGAACAGCACTCGGAGAACTCTCCAGCGCTCTGGCATTCTTCATTTCCTTCTCCCCCTCTCTCTTTTTCTGCCTCGTCTGTCCTCGGTGCCCGATTTCCATTTCCTGACCTCAAGACAGCCACTTTTGCCACATTTCACTTTAAAATAAAGTCTTCTCAGACCGGAGGAAAACCCACGAGATCGTCACTAACGTAACAAAGCCGGCCAGATAAATACGGGACTACGCTCTGCTCCTTTCTTCCGGCAGCAGTAGCAGTAAGAGTAGAGACGTCTAATTTGAGCGGGTAAACCACAGACTGTGGGCACGGCCCGAGCAGGAAATGGAGGCTGCCTGGCTTGTTTAGACTGTTTCTGGTGGTGCCGAGTGGCCCTGGGCCATGAGCTCGCTCTTCCTCACTCCATAGGGGTTTGCGATGGTCTGATAAGAGTGATTGATTCAGGAAGCGAGACAGAGTCGTGTTTTTCCCCCCAAGAAGGATGGAGGCTTTTTACTCCCGCTGTTCTCCGGGAGACTTTACAAGCTGATAACACCAGACTCGTGTTTTGCGAGGCGGAGGTTCTCCAGGGGGTTCATTGTGAGGATCTGTTCTGTATTCTCATGCAGATACGCCGCTTCATCTCCCTTTCCTTTCCTCGTTTAAATAAAGTCAGGGTGTGTTTTTTTTTTGAGTTTTGTAAAGGTAGTCCGATAAAGGACCTGATAAGATTGACAAGCCGGTATAAATAAACGGCGTAGCTGTGCTAAACTCCTCCAGCTAGTTCAAGGGCGTCAAAATGAGGTTTCGTTTTCGGCACCTAGGTCGTCTTATTTTCCTTTAACAAACGTCTGGACGGATTGGCGGGGGTGGGGGGGGGGGTGCGTCATTGTCGACGCAGGAAAGGAGTTTCTCAGTAACGTGACGGCTTTAATTTCAAGAGAGAGAAAAAAAGGCTGGCGAAAGAACGTCTGTTTAAAAAAAAGAAGAAGACGAAGTTTTTTTTGCAAATCGCTGTGGTGTAAGAGGAATAAAACACCACGGGACGCGCTGTTAAGGCGGTAACAGAAACTCCGCTTCATCACGTGATTATTTTCCTACAACAGCATGACAAAGAGTGTTTTATCCCCTACTTAAACGCAGCAAGCGGTCAACAGGAAAAAATAGTATAATGTAGGCTTCAGGAAGAAGGGTGGAAAAATAACGTCTAGATGCATTAAGGTGCATAAAGAACCACATCCTGGCACTCTGTATCGGAAATAAATGAAATTAAATTTCTTGACAGTCATTAGTGGGTTGTTTTTTTTTTTTTTTATTTACATCCTAACAGAAGGCTGCTGAGTCGTTCTGATTGCTAGGCAGATGTTCCTCTTTATTTAGAAACATGTTTACCCAGAGACGGATTTACCGCAGTCAGCCTCGAGGTCGTGCACCAAACCTGCAATCCAGCTTTCAGGAGATCTCCTTTTCTTATGAAAATGCCCATTCATTCCTCCGTGTGCTCTTAACCGTTTGCCCAGCAGGTCATTAGTGTGTCTCGGGGAGCTGAAACCGATCATCCCCCGCTCTCATCCAGCACGGTCCTGCCCGCGGATTAAAGTCACGGACTTACCGCACCGAGACACTTCGGGTCGAAACCGGTCCAGTGTGAATTAACGTTCTGTTTCGCTGCAGCATCAGACGCTTTATCCGAACTGACTGTTGACTTTTTTTTTTTTTTTGTCCCGCCGCCACTCTTTCAGACCAGCCTAATCTCTCTCATACTCTCTTGTTTACGCCGCTCGGACACAAAGAGGATTACGCTGGCCTTGAAAATATGTCCCTCTGGCCTCGTTCAACACGGCGAGAGGATTAAACTCCACTAGAGGAGTGTTTAGAGAACTTCATACTCGCGTGTAAATGTTATTCTTCATCTGTTCTCCAAATAGCACCGCCTCGTCCTTACCGGATACTTTGCGGATGGTTTGCGGGTCCGCTTTTAGCCCCGAGCTCACCGTGTCCCAGAAACTTTCACAGTGAGGACTGTACTTACGGTAATCAGCGTCCGAGCGGCTTTAAAACTCCATGCCAGTTTCATTTACAATTAATGCAAGTACTAAAAAAATAACGTAGTTCGGACCTGCCCGTCGACACAAGTCTCGCCCGGGGAATCCTGTAAGAGTGACTGAGTCAGAGCTCTTGGGTTCAAACCGACGTGAACATTTTCAGATACGTCATCTTGCTTAAAAGTCGTACAGCCAGAGATTCACTCAGACTTATCGGCTTTGGATGTAATAATATACACCAAAATAACATTAAAACCACCTGCCTAATATTGTGTAGGTCCCCCTCCGCTTGTGCCTCCAAAACAGCTCTGACCCGTCGAGGCACGGACTCCACAAGACCTCCGAAGGCGTGCCGTGGAATCCGGCACCAAGACGTTAGCGGCAGGTCCTTCACGCCCTATAAGTTGTGAGATCGGGCCTCCGTGGATCGGATTTGTTTGTCCAGAACGTCCCACAGACGCTCGATTGGATCGAGATCGGGGGAATTCAGAGGCCGAGTCAACACCTTGAACTCTTTGTCTCGTCCCTCAGACCGTTCCTGAACCATTTTTGCTTGCCCATTTTTCCTGCTTCCAACACATCAACTATACCCCACCTCTAAACGATTCGGGCGTCCTATTTAGCGCAAAGAATTCGGTCGCGATAAGGTTTTTTTTTTTTTTTTTTTTCGCTTTAAATATATCCATAACTATATTTGAATCTTTCACCCAATTTAGGCGAGGACCGATTATTCGTTTCGCTCGCCGTCCGTAGATTAAAAAGGACCAGATCTAGCGTTAGAGCTCAAAACACTCATCTTGTAGCCGAATCGCTTTGTTTTTCTCCGAAAAATTGTTCGCACCGGAGCTACTGCGTAAATGTAGAAATGTAGCTAACCAGAAGCGGACGCTTACGGCCGCCAGTTTAACATTGTAGCGCGCACGTCTAAATCCTCCGACATGTGCCTTAAACATAATAAGCATTCTGGAACTGTAGTGTCGTTGAATCGCTCCTAATGCACAACTCCGCCTTCATACGTTAAGCCACGCCTCCTACCGGAGTCTAATACTGTGGCGGAGCGACAACAGTGAGCGTCCTTTACTTGTTAGTTTCGTAGATTTTCGCCGTGTATCACCTTCTGCCTCTGAATAAGAGGCAGCTCTAACAAGATGAAGCTCTTAGGAGGATTTGGAGTTTAAGATGCTGCTCTACCTGCTATAAGTCCCTTAAATCCTGACCTTTTGTTCTAATCAGATTTTATAGCCGGGGTGCGGGATTGAGCTCGAACTCGGGCCAGCGCAGGAGATTAAACTCTCGGATGCACCAAATAACCTCCTGAGACCGGAGTTGTGTGTGTTTTTTTTTTTTTTGTTTTGTTTTTAAGAACCTGATCATAGCATCAGAACCAAGCGATGTGTTCAAACAGGGAAACGGGTTACGTGTCCCGCAGGTCAAAAACGAGACGTTAGTATTGTCACGTTTACGCACTTACTACGAGCCTCATTTACCTAATTTAAGTTGAATGTTTTTATAATCCAAATTTAACGTGAAAATCCCCGCAAATTTAGCGCACCCGTGTCCGTATGATTATCATTCATTATTATTAATAAGGCCGATCGGCTGTAAATTACAGCGGGTTTACGTTTAGCCACACCTCACAGACCTCCGTAAAAGGAAAAAAGCTCAACAAAATGGCGACTAAACCATATGTAGCTGATGCCGACACACTGCAATGGCTGAGCTGCGTTACTGGAAAATTTAGCAACGCAGCTCAGCCGGTGCAGTGTATCGGCATCAGCTACATATATATATACACACACACACAAACTCCTCTTATAGGGTGCCATTACTTTTGTCCTAATCGAACAAATGCTCCTGCAAAAGAAGTTACGAATAAATTCTTTCGTATCCAGTGAGATAAACGAGAACCTACGAGAGGTGGCCAAGTCCCAGGCCTGCCAGTAACCGAAAAGGGACAAAAATAAAAACAAGATGAAGATCTTTTAACTTCAGCTGCGCACTGAGCCACACGTCATTGCCGATTAATGCGTACAGAGTAAGCGGAAGGAACTCTGATCGTCTGTGTTCCCCACAGAGAATATACTGTACACCACACACACACACACACACAATGACGCAATCCGAGAGCCGAGGAGTTTCAGTGCTGACGTTAAAGTGTACTCGGAAGAGCGTGCGTGCTGCCGTTTCAGTCTTAATCCACAGAGATGACGAGAAAAGAAACCGTGAGCATCTCTGTGTCTCTGCACGCGCCGCTGAGCGACTCTACTGTACTCGTGGTGTTTTTCCTGTAATCTGATCATGTTGTCGGTTGTTTCTGATGGTCGCATTTTGCTACGCAATAAAAAATATATATATAAATAAGTCTGATTCGTAAATACAGGACTGGCAGATGTTAGATCGTGAGAACACGAACCCTTCATCTCCACGGCAGACACGTTAATAGAATCATAGAGCGATCATCAGCGTCTGAAATGCTGGCCTTGCAGGAAAAACATCCAGCGCTGTCAGAAAAGCTGCTGTAATTCTAAGCAGCGTTCAGACTAATTGACTTTGATTGATTAGAGGCCTGAACTTCTGTAAAAAAAATAAATAAAAATAAAAAAAACGTCCGCCCGTTAAGAAGACGAGAGGTCTCCGGCGAGCCCGCGAGCGCACATTTCCGCTATTGATTTCGCTGACGCTTCCATTTTTATAGGAGGGTTTTGGAAACAGGCCAAGCTCGGCACGTCATCGCGCCATTTAGAAATGTGGCGCTCGAGGCAGATTTAAAGCGGTGTCTGTTTTTTATCACTACGTTACAATGCTGTATAAAACGTGAGACTGGAATCAATGAGTCAAATGACGAATCAATTAAATCAAACGAATCGATAAATCAAACGAATCATCCGAAAGTCTGTCACGTGGGGTTTGGGTCAGACGGTGTTTTCGATGCTACAATCAGGAAGTATTAAGAGATTATTTTGGGGCTGGTCATTAATAAATAATAACATGGTGTTGTTAGCTGTTTTGTTTGCTTCTTTTGTTTATGTTCGTGAGAGGAATTATGATTCTTTTGCTTAATATTAAAATCGTGATTTTTTATATATATATATATATATATATATATATATATATATATATATATATATATTTTAAGAGTTATTCGACGAGTCTTTTTTTCCGTCGAATGTATGAATAAATGATTCGAATGAATCAAGTTTGAGTAGATTAGTAAATGAGTCAGGCAGAAATGAATCGGTTGAATTTTGTCATGTAAAATGTAAAAAATAAATAAATAAATACAAAGCAGTCTGTTCACTCACATTCTGCACTGTAAGATTTCCTTCAAACGCATAAATAAAGATAAGAGTGGAATAAGGAAGTCAAACGACTCAGTCGACTCGAATGAATCTAGTTCGAGTAAATTAGACGTCCTTCAAATGTATAAATAAACATTGAGCCTGGAATAAGGAATCAAACGAATCAACGATTCTGAATAAGAATCGAAATTCGGTTCATGTTTAAGTACTTAACCTACACACGACGGGACTAAATTAATACACTGTGTAAATTAATGAAACCTGAAATTAGCCGGGTATAGATGTATCTAACGTCCATCTCGTGAAAATATGAACTAAATATTATAATATATATATATATATATATATATATATATATATATATATAGCGTAATTGATTCACGGCACACACCCTACGTGAACACCACGTAGGGTGGTGTTTTTTTTACATTTATGTTTTTACAACCTTCTGATTGTAGCTTTAATGCATTTAAACGTCTGTAACAGTATTCCAACACGGTTTTACGTCTGCGGTCTCTCCACAGAGTGCAGCGGCAGCTCCGAGCCCTGTTCTGGGCAACCTGCCACCCGGAGATGGCATGCCAGGTGGACCAATGCCCCCCGGATTCTTCCAGGTAAGCCTTTGTCCTGCACCTTTAATAACCGGTGTCCATCAGCGTTCAGTCTCAGAGAGTCAAACAGCAGGCTATCGCTTATACCTCCCCTCCCTTCTCTTTACTCCTGAACGCACATGCACACACACACGTGCCATCCGTTTTGAGCCGGCACACACAGAGGGCCCATTATGCCTCCGCCTCTGGTTATCCGCCAAGCCCCCGGCGTCCTCCGGGAGTCAGTTTGATTACGACCATTAGGCGCTAATGGCAGCCACCGTAGGAGCACTCTCGCTTCGCAAAGTAGGGTTACTATTACCGCGCTGCCCGTAAGAGCCGAGCAGAGTCGCACAGCAATCGTGCAAATGTGTTTGTGTCAACTGCCAAGCCGCTGCAGCATCATATAACGTCCCGTTTCCTGCTTTATAGAGACGATTAGGTGTCGAACAAGGCAGACGACTTGGAGCAAAGCGTCATGGAAATATTCCTGGATGCATTCGATGTGTAATAGAATGGATGGATTAGAAAAACCTTCTGTAAAGACGGAGATGGCATCATAGCCTGATAATAGAATCTCACACACACACACACACACGCACACTAGTAGCCTACGCCGTATGTTCCACCCAAGCAAGGCCCATTACCCCAGTGTGGAGCCATGCATCAGCGGACACAGTGTGAAATGTGAAACAAGGCCAGTTAAAGATCCTAAATGCAATGAAACACCGCTACTGCCCTCTACTGCTCACGTCCTTCACTGCCCCTCTAATTCATTCATTTATTTATTTCTTTATTATTGTTGTTTTTAAGATGGGGGCGGGGGCTAACGCTCTTTATTCATGCTCTTGAAACTTACCTGTGAAACCTAAACCAGAGGCGACATAATCAGTTGAACAGAGTGCGTCCGCGTACACGTCATATATTCATACGGCTCTTGGATTTGTGATCGGTAATTTCACGACTCATCACTGTAACACAGAGTCTCACTGCTTCTCACTACTCGGACCTGCACCGCTGATCCGTCTCTTAAGTTTTTGCTTCGCATCGCTGCTAGCATGGTTTCTGCCTTAACTTCCTGCTTCTTTTCTTCCTTTTCCTCTTCCTCTTCCGGCGCTGCAGGGTCCGGCAGGCTCACAGGCTTCTCCTCACTCACAGCCTCCTCCTAACGCTAACATAATGGGAGCTCACGGACAGGTAAAAACACACACACACACACACACACACACACGGATCTCACATCACATATTCCCTTTCCATATCATTTCAGCATACAGGACCGCGCATGTCCTCTGTCGCTTATTTCAGCTTTTCCTTTTTATGTTCAACTTCATCTGTTTTTATCACTTTATTGATTATTCAGTCACGGTTTCTTTTTTGTTTTATTTTATTTTATTGGAATTGTTCCTCCCGTTTGTTGAGCTGCGTTTGAAAACAAACCACTCTGAGCTGCATTTGAAAATGTTTCATCACTTGCTGTAAAAGTTTTTTTATTATTATTATTATTATTCCTGTGACGAATAGTTAAATTATCCCCCGCTCCTTTTTGCCCTGCAGCCGTTTATGTCCCCGCGTTACACAGGAGGACCTCGGCCCCCCATCAGGATGAGTAACCAGGTCGGTCCGGGTCTGCCAGAGATTTTATTTTATTTTTTTTAACTGATTCATCATCCAGTATAGATAATGGAAAAATATTGATGTTCTTGCTCATGTCATTCTCTCTTTATCTCTCTGCCAGCCTCAGGGAGGACAGCCTTTACCTCCGAACGTAATAGACCCCACACGGCCTCCAGGTACCGAAAGATCCGGCTTTCTATTAAGGACTGAATTCACAAATGATAAAATCAGAATTAGTACCCTTGGTACCATTAGTACGGTTCAGATTATTTACTGCACTCAGTCACTTTACAATTCCATACACATACAGGCTGCTTTTTCTTTTTTCTCAATGTAAACATTTTTGTTTTTGTTTTTCTTCCCAACCAATCAGATCGTAGCTCAAGGGGCAAAGCGAGGAAATAACAACGCGGAGTCCTGGTAGAAAAATTATTCGTCTCGTTAGTGTACGAATATAAAAAGATTTATTCCGAACAGCTCGTATATAATAAGTAAGGGATAATCCGTGGTTTATCCATATACGCTTTGAACGCACACCTTCCAGCCAATCAGAATCGAGTATTCAGACAGACAGACCATGGGATAAACGTGTGTATGTGAAGGATACACAATAGCATATAACGTTTTATTATAAAAATGTAATACAGCTATCTCTGGATTGTACTGAATTGTGAGCTGCTTTGCCTTAGTGATAACATGTAGCACGCGTGCATTATATGCTCTGAAATGAGAAGTACACACGCGTAAACTGTGTCCGGTTGTGTTTGTGTTCAGGCCATCCGAATCTGGGACCCATGCAGAGGATGAGCATGCCCCGAGGGATGGCACCGATGGGACCCGGACCACAGGTTTGTCCCTGAAGAAGAAGATTCTGTCTTAAATCAGTCACGCTTTTTTTTGTTTTCCCTTCAATCCTGTACTTCCTGTACACCGAGGTCCGAACAGTCCCTGGATCTCATCACTAACACGAACGAGAACCGTTTAAACACAAAGCATCCGCATTGTACTGAAATAAAACCCGAACTGTCGTTATGAATGGATTTAATCTTCTCCGTTCTTATTTTCCTCTGAACGAACATTCTCATTCTCATTCTCTCTCTCTCCCTCGCTCTCTCTCCCTCTCTCTCTCCCTCTCTCTCTCCCTCCCTCCCCCCCTCCCTCCCTCCCTCCCTCCCCCCCTCCCTCCCTCCCTCCCTCCCGCTCTCCCCCCCTCCCTCTCCCCCTCCCTCTCTCCCCCCCTCCCTCTCTCCCCCTCTCCCTCCCTCCCTCTCTCCCCCCTCCCCCCTCCCTCCCTCCCCCTCTCTCCCTCTCTCCCCCCCTCCCTCCCTCTCTCCCTCTCTCCCCCCCTCCCTCCCTCTCTCCCTCCCTCCCTCCCCCTCTCTCCCTCCCTCCCCCTCCCTCTCTCCCTCTCTCCCCCCCTCCCTCCCTCTCTCCCCCCCTCCCTCCCTCCCTCCCCCTCTCTCCCTCCCTCCCTCCCCCTCTCTCCCTCCCTCCCTCCCCCTCCCTCTCTCTCCCTCTCTCCCCCTCCCTCTCTCTCCCTCTCTCAGTCTGATCCATGGTTATCACTGCAGAACTACGGGAGTGGGATGAGACCTCCGAACTCCATGGGCCCCAACATGCCAGGAGTTAACATGTAAGCTTTTCTATACACCAGGGCCGTGAAACACCTTCAAAAAATCTCAGTTAGTTAAAAGATTAATATACGAATCAAATAAAAAAAAAAAAGCTTCACCTCTGACTGTTACAAAGTGCTGACACTGGAGACTCCTTCCCTTAATGTTAAATAAACATCTCCTTATCCTTACAGAAAACTTCACCATATCGACGATTACACGTTTTTAAAAATCCGTTCATCACGAGTCCCCGTGGACGAGCCGTTACTATAGAAACCACATACTTTAGAATAACGTAGACCCGTGGTGTGCAGCTGCACTACAGTCAGAGCTGCTGTTCTAGAGAATTCATCAACACCTCCTCTTCCGACCAATCACAATCCAGACATCACCACTGGAATTCCCATTTACTTTATTTGTTGTTATCTTTGTCGTTCAGGGGTCCAGGAACCGGTAGGCCGTGGCCTAATCCTAATAACACCAACACGGTAAACGTGACCTTTCCAATAAACTTTCCCAGATAAATATCTAACATACACTTTGACGCCTGGTTCGTTAAAACATTTTGATTACATTGTTGTTGTTTTGGTTTTTTTTCGCAGATCCCGTATTCTTCTTCATCTCCGGGCACATACGTGGTGAGATATTTTTGTCTCCGTTCCCGAAACTTGCTGACAAAATAAAAGACGTCTTGGCAAAGCAGCAAAGGGAACAAGACAGGAAGAGGAACATTTTAGTTCACTTCAGGGGAGGGAACAGTTCTGAGACAGAATGGCTAGAATCAGATAAAAGATCAAAGGGACATCAAAGGAACGGGAAAGAAGAGGGTCGTAAACGCGAATTGGGCTCCCACCCGAACCTCAGAGGCCAGAAGTTATAAAGTTCTTTAGTTTGTGGGTTTTAAAGCCGGATGCTTCGCCACGCCTTTTCAAATAAACACTAGATTTGAGCATTTATAGTATTCTTGGTGATGAATCGAGTAATGTAAGTGCTGTACGCGAAGCAGCAGGAAACGATCATCAACATCAGCCAATGAGAGTCCAAGAGGAAATCAAAGTGTAGCGTCATGTGCAGCAGATTCCTGAATGCAGTTCATCATCCATCAGTTCCTCGTGTCGGAGCATAAGAGCAAAATGTAAACACGGTAATAATGCTTCTCTGGGAAATTCTTTAGGAACAGGGGGAAATACCTCCAGTTCTCTTTGCAGAACAGTCGATCCTCGCTGCTTGCGTCTCCCCTCGCATCCGATTCTTCCCCTCCACTGTTGTTTTTAGCATTTTACTTCAAAATATACTGTGTACACTTCATATTCGGACAAACTCTTCATCTGTGATGTTCACGATATGTTTTTTCTGGGGCTCAGGGACCACCGGGAGGCGCAGGAGGAGGCTGTCCTCCAGGAACTCCCATCATGCCAAGTCCAGCAGGTAAACCTCAGCGTACAACCTCAGAGTAGTTACCGTGAATATCTCGAACGCAGCACTGCCTCAGAATTACGCTGCATTCGACTTTCCTCGGAAGCAGGACGCCTGGAATGAATGTATCGGCAGGCTTATAGATTTTACAAGCGTATACGAGTGTGTGTGTGTGTGTGTGCGTATATAGGTAAAAAGTGCTACTTTGCTTGTTGACGATGAAGCCGCGAGCGGCCGTTTTGATTCGACATCGCTTGCCGAACTCGGGGTCGAAGAGACCAGCCCGAGGTCCGGAGTACGAACGCGCGGAGTTAAGGGGCCGTAGACCAGGGGTGTCGAATATTCATCTCGCAGCCTGGATCCAGGACGATAAAGTTTCTAACCGTGGCTCGCGACATGCACCTATAAATTTATTTACTTACTTATTGATGTACATACGTATTTATTTACTGACAAAACGAGCCAATTATATGCAATTTAAGCAAAGAATATGAATGTTTCATAGCAACGGGGGTGAATACTTATGCAGTCACAATCTTTACATTATTTATTCATACACTCCAGCGATAAACAATTTAAGAGATGTTGTTTGTGTTATCGAGCCAGTCAGTTTCTCTGGACCCACTTTTTCTAAGTGTGACGCGGTCCATGAGCCAAAACGAATTTAACGCTCACACGCCCCTACAAGCTTCATTACGATCCGTTCACTTTTATCCCCCCTGTTCATCAGATTCGACTAATTCTGGTGAGAATCTGTACACAATGATAAACTCGGTGCCACCAGGAGGGAACAGGTCCAGCGTGAGTCACGATTTAAAACTCTAATCCTACCAAAAGTTAATAATAATAATAATAATAATAATAATAATAATAAATTCCCCTTTGCAGGACTGTTTCTCTTTTATTTACTGTTTATTCCCCCCGTCTTTAGTTCCCGTTAGGTCCAGACGGCCCCATGGGAGGGATGGAGCCTCACCACATGAACGGCTCGTTAGGTAAAATCACTCTTTCAGTCATTAACCCTTTACTGCGTGGTAACAGTTCATTTATCTCCAATTTTTGGATAGGCAATAATACAAAACTACGATTTTCCTTTGTAACTGGAAAAAATCGGGGCTTTAACTTTGACATGACATTTAAAAAAAAATTTTTTTTTAAAACATGCCATGTCACATGACCAGGAAGTGCTGTTTGCATTTCCTTTTCTGCAATCACGTGGTATGGTGATGTCATAATCGGAGGGTTCGTAAAATGTTACGACTTTTTCACTATTTAGGAAAAACTACTTAAACACTATCTGAGATGAGTTAACATTTGTTTGTTTGTTTATTTATTGTGTCATTTTAAACAAGGTTATATATTTTGAGCACTCTTTTAAAGGGTAAAATGTCATTGTTGCCATATGGCAACAACATGCGTTGATGAACTGAAACAGGCGCGCATACAGTAGCAGAAAAAGACACTCGGCTTCTCCGATGGTAAATTTATATTTTTGTACGTTCAGAGTAAGAAAAACTGACTTTTTGCGTTTCAAGAGAGAGTGCTTTCGATCTCTGATACTAAATTGATTGCATTATGATGTTTTATTTATTTATTTGTTTGTTTGTTGATTAATCTACAGGCTCGGGGGACATAGACGGGCTTCCTAAGGTAAGCACACACCTGTGCCGTGCTCTTCTGGGAAAATAATCAACGACGGGGGGGTGTGCGATCAATCAGGGTCGCTGTTGTCGCCCGGGACGTTGATTATTTTCCTAGAACGGCACGTCGTGCAGTGTTTTATTCCTCTTATACCACAGTAATTTAACACTAGTACTGTGTACCTGCTGAGACCGAGTACGAGTCTTTCCCTCACCTGTAGAATTCCCCGAATAACCTGAGCAGTCTGAGTAACCCGCCCGGCACGCCGAGGGACGACGGCGATTTAGGAGGGAACTTCCTGCACACTTTCCAAAACGAGAACGTGAGTACTCGGACTCGGGTCTAATCTCGCCGATTCCGTTCCCCGAAGGCTCTACGTGCGCGCTGCACGCGTACGGCCTCGGGAACGATCGGCACCGCCGGTACAGACGGCTTTCCAAAATAACCGTCTGTGGTTAATTAGCTTCGTCTCAAGTAAAATCCCATTCGAGTAAAACTTAATGCGATAAATAAATCTCATAAAAAAAAAAAAAAAAACATTCTTTTTTTCAAATGATATAACATGTATTTGTTAAAAAGCTGTTTTATTTCATTCTGTACTTGTTTTATTTATTCCGTTATTTCCTTGATTATTTCTTTGCGCACTTTATTATATTTACATATGTACTAATTTATTTACCTGTTTATTCGTTTACTTACATATTACAAGAGGGAGAGAGGCAGACGGAGAAAGAAAAAAGAATGGGAGAGAGAGAGTGAGAGATACACAGACAGAAAGCGACAGACGGCGAAAAACAGAGAGAGAGAGAGAGAAAAAACACGGAAAGAAAAACAGACAGTGAGAGAGAGAGAGAGAGAGACAGACAAAGAAAGACAAGGTAGAGAGACAGACAGAAAAATAGGGTGTGACGGAAAGAGAAATAAAGACGAGATAGAGAGACAGACAGAAAAATAGGGTGCGACAGAATGAGAGCGAGAGTGACGGAGAAAGAAAGACTAGAAAGAGACAGAAAAATAGGGTGCGAGAGAAAGAGAGAGAATGAGAGAGACAGACAGACAGAACGAAGGACAAGATAGAGAGAGACAGGCGGGGAGAGAGAAAGACAGAAAAATAGGGTGCGAGAGAAAGAGAGAGGGGGGGCATGAGAGACAGAGAAAGAAAGACGAGTGAGAGACAGACAGACAGACAGAAAAAGTGAAACAGAGAGAGAGAGAGAGAGATGAGAGTTATGAATACAGGAATTATCTGATTGCTTTGTTTGTTTTTGTCTTCAGTATTCCCCGACCATGACCATGAGCGTCTGATCTGCGTCCGCGTGTCCGATCTTCAGCGTGTCCGAGCGCCCGCGGCGCCTCGGCGACACACCGAGAAAATCTGCACACAACCAGAGAGTGACTTCAGTCTCCCAGCGGCGAGACGTCCATCAGAAACACAGTCCCGGATGTCCAGCGTGACGCGTCCCAACACCGTCTCCACCACTCCTCCACCCGCTCCTCTCAGCTCAGCGCTCCTCTCCTCCACACTCGTCTTTTCATTTTATCAAACTATTATTTATCGTCCTTTATCGGGAAATCCGTCACCGTGCTGGATCTCTCTGGACGCCATTTTAGGACAGTGGACCAAAACAACGACAACGAAAAGAAAAAAAAAACCTCCCGAGAAACTGAAACGAAAGAAACCGACGCGTAACGTTCCCGCAGGGCGGTTTCAGCACGCCGCACAGACGTCCAAATAACCCGGATCATTCCCACACGGGACGCTCGGAGAACTTTCTGTAAACACGCTCCCTGTAATCCTTCTTCAAACTTTACGTCTTTCTGCGTTTTCGATTTTTATAGTAATTATTCTCGACTTTTATAGACCTTTCCTATTCGGCACGCGACCGGCTCGGCTCGGATATTTACTTCGCAGACGCCGTCTCGGCGCGTCTCGACACGAAGGTTAGGCATCGACGTTTTTACGATTTTGACGCCCCCCCCCCCCCCCTATATTATAGAAAAGGGAACATTTCTATAATATACTTTAATTTATCTATGGTTTCCTCTCGTAAGGAATTATTATTATTATTATTATTATTATTATTATTATTAAACCCATTTCTAGACATTTTTACTCATTTCAAGTTGGTCTTGTTCTACTGCAGAACCGATCGTTTTTCTAATTCCGAGCATGAAGTATTTTCTTTTTAAACAGGTGGATATATTATTATATCTCATTTATAATAATCTCCTAGTAAGGAATATTCGAGAAGTCGGCGCGTATTCGAAACGTTTCCCCTGAAGACGTCGTCGTCGTCTTGTTTGTTTTTTTACATTTTTTGCACCATCGGTCGTGAAAAGTTTTCAACCCAGTTTTCTAAATCTGTAAGTATATACACCTTTAAAAGGAATTCCTAAAACAGAAGAACGTTTAAAAATCGTACGGATCCTCCGTTCACGTCCGGACGACACGTACACGCGACGAGCGTCGTCCGATACCGTTTAATATCCGTGACGGGAAGCTCACTAGCGTGACGGTATTCACACAAATAATAACAACGCGGACGTCTTTTTTTTTTTTTTTTACGTAAGGAATAAAACACTCCGGTCGTGCTGTTCGAGGAGAACAATCGACGATTCGGAGTCACGAGCCGACACGGAGCGTTTTATTCCTCGTACACCACGGCGATCGCGATTATTTATTCGTTAAAGCGCGACACGATGGTTTTTATCCATCTCTAGACGTATTTAATGATGCGGGACAAGTTCTGAGTCGCGTCGTATCTCAGGCTCCTCACCAGCCTGTGTTTTTAAAAAAATAAATGAAAATACGCAGAGAAACCGTAAAAAAAAAAAGAAAAAAAAAAGCGTGAACTCCACTGACCGGAAAACATTACAGCTTTACCGCCGACACTGGAGACTCCTTCCGAAAATCGTTCGATAAACCCTTACTCCTTACAGAAACCGTCACGAATGCCCTCAATGATCATCACACGTTTATTCTTAAAGTTGTCGCTATAGAAACGGTAACGTTTTCGAGCGAGCGCATTAACATAAACCTGCGTTACTGTCAGAGCTGGGGGTTTAAAGTTAAGTTTTTTTCTCATCATTCTCTTCTCAGGAGACTAAACGTCTGTTCACGCCCCCGCCCGCCCCGCCCCCTACTGCCCCGCCCCCTACTGCCGAACTGAACTCACCGCTTTTTCCTGCTCACGTTGTTTAAATCAGAGCTATTTTGATAACTTTGTTAAAAAGTCTTTTCTGAAACCCTTCAGTTTTACTGCGGAACGTCTCGGATATCCACTCTGGACACACGCTCTCTCACACACACACACTCTCTCTCACACACACACACGCACGCGCGCGCGCGTGTACGTTTTGCTGTATAATATTTTTCTGCTCTAATGTATATTGTTTACATTGTTCCTCAGAAAGCAAAGCTCTGCAGAAATGACTGATTAAATTATTTTACTGTCCATGAAACTGATAACGAATGCAAAACTCCTCCCTGCCTCTTCTCAAAATAAAGGTGTATAAACAGATTCCGGTGTTTGCTCTCATCAGCTCAGCGCCCTGCTGCTAGAGGAACCGGATCAACGATGGAGGGGTGGAATGAGGTGGAGCCACTGATACCAACCTGGAGATGATTATTAAATATACGCTGCCCTCCACTAGTATTGGCACCCTTGGTAAATATGAGCAAAAGAAGGCTATTGGCACCCCTGTGAGTTCATATGAGATAAATATATATTTGAAGTATATTCCCATTGATTTTACGTTTTTTTAGTACACCTCGAAATGTGAAGGATCTGGAGAGATTCTGTATGGAGGAACGCTCTCAGATCCCTCGCCATGTATTCTCCAACCTCATCAGGCGTTATAGGAGAAGACTCAGAGCTGTTATCTTAGCAAAGCGTGCTAGCACAAAGCATTGACTAAAAGGGTGCCAATAATTGTTGCACACACATTTAACAAAGATTTTTATTTTATTTTTTTATAAACTTGCGTTTTGTTTGCGATTGTTCATCCATGAGAGCAGGGTATTTCGGTGAATTTTCTGATCAAAAGATTAAACAATAAAGACGAATTTTCACAGCCTTCTCTGCTCATATTTACCACGGGTGCCAATATTATCGGAGGGCGCCATAACCAAGTTTTTTACTTAATAAAGGATGACTTCTAATCTGATTGTAGTTGTATGAAACGTTGCTCGATTGGTGGTACGGTGAAACGATATCGTGACCTTTAACCCCGTCCTTCATCTAATCATCAAACGGAAACCATTTTGCACTTGATTTTAGGTTTATTCATTTTTATTTATTTTTTTTTTTATTTTATTTTATTTTCACATTTTACATGACGATGAAATATTAAACTTACAGGGAGGAGAAAGAAAAGAAGCAGCGGTCGGTTTCAGTTTGCGGCCCCGTGCAGGTAAAGCGCCAGGAACTTCTTGAAGGTTTCGGGCTGATATCCGGCCAAACCAGCAGGAACCTGGGGGGCGAGAGGGGAACACGGAGCAGGTTTGACTCGTGAAGCAGTGTCTGCTGGTAAATGAGACCTTTTAGCTGTGTTCATGAATTAAAGCGGGCCATAAAATACCACAATGCCACAATCCATCGTATTCGGACGTTGGAAAAAACCCAAGCGGACATGGAAAAATGGGAATTCCAAACTGGGAACTCCACCCAGCCGGAGTTCTCCGACGAACACGGCCGACGACACCCGGTCCACCGGATTTTCTCAATTTTACTTGACTATACGTAGCTTTTATGTTGTGTTCAGATCTGTAACGTACCTCCGCCGATGTCAGCTCGTCCTTATTGACGAGCTTAGATTAGACGAGATTAGTCGGCTTATCCGACGTCGTTTATCATCGCCAATCTTTACGGCTTTATCAAATTCACACGCGTGCATGTTTTTCCCCAAGCCGAAGCACTGGAACACCTTTGGACCTGAGGAAAAGCTGCTCTGAACTCGACGAGATCCTGATACGACGGATCGCGGCGTAACGGTGTCGCGCTTTTTTTTTTTTTTTTTTTTTTTTTTACAATCGGACACTTCAGTACAGTCTCCGGCCCTGACTGTGCTTTTTCTTCTCGATATCTGTGCCGAGTTTGGATTCCGAAGAGCAATTGCTCATTTCTCACACGTCTAGGTAATTAAACTTCTTCAAATGCAAAATATTTCTGTTTCTGTTCACCCCCCGAGTACGTTCCTTCGTTTTTTCTTGTTTATATACCTTCAATACACCATGATGTGAGTGTATTATGGGATAAATCTTCTAGATGCTTCACGTACCTTCACCACCTTCTTCTTGATGAACGGCCGGACCTTGGCGAAGTCGTAGAGCGGCTGATCGGCGTCGACCCACGCCAGGTTCTTCACGCCGCTGTCCGACTCCAGGTCCGTGGTGTTCAGCTGGAAAACCACGAACTGGAAGAGACGGCCGCTGGTACCGACACTCTGCACGACGACGGGCTTCTCCAGAACCCTGGACTCGTTCTGCAGGAAACACCAGAATTTCAACAGCAATAATAATAATAATAATAATAATAATGCACGAAAGCTAGTGAGCCCAATTATATCTAATGGCTGATTATATATTAAACATCAGATACATATGGATATGAGGCCTAGAAGCACGTGTGCTTATTTTTGCTCGAATCCCTGTTTAAGGGTGCACATATTTATGCACAGCTGGTGAGAAAGTGGGAAGTTCTCACCCCGTATAGTGCGCGGGCGCGGGCGAGGGCGTTCCCGAACGCAAACATGATGAGTTTAGCTCTCAGCTGCTCGGGTTCGAGTTTAGGCGCATCTCCAGCCTCCGTGATGAAGAGTGTGTGAGCGTGAGGGTACGGGTAATCCTCTCTGAAACCTACACACACACACACACACACACACACACACACACACACACACACACACAGTTTATGATATAACTGCATCGGATCATTTAACATGTGAGAACAAAAACTACCGATTTATTCAGACAACAATCTGCAAACAGACAGACAGACAGACAGACAGAATGGCAGACAGACGGACCAGTAGACAGAGGAAATGACAGACAGAGAGAATAGAGGACAGACAGATATCACGGACAGGCAGGAAGACAGACATTATGTGATTAAAGGGGCAGTTCAGGGTTACGGGTAACACTCACCGGTGTGGTTTCGGAGCTGGTAGACGTGGGCACACTGCAGATCGATGGTGGGGGAGATGGGGTAGAAGGTCTCTAGGAGGTTATCAGACGTGGAGCGGATCTCCTCGTCTCCGGCCACAGCAGGAAGTGGAGTCGTGCTGCTTAACAGGAAGCCGTTCTGCCCTCGCACCTGGAACTGATCCTCACCTGAAACACGCCACAGAGGAGTTACTTCACCTCTGATTTTAGGTTGGAGTGTGTAAGAGAACGGTGGCCTGTGGGGGGCGTTATAGAAGATACACTACTTCAACAAATACGTGACTGACGATTGTGTGTGTGTGTGTCTCCTTCTGAGATGATATGGTGTGCATCTTAATAATAGTCTAACTATCTGATAACATGATTCGATATGACTCGATACAACACGATTCGATTCGATATGACACGATTTAATACAACGCGATTCAATCCGGAATGACGCGATTCGATACAACACGATTCGATTCGATATGACACGATTTAATACAACGCGATTCAATCCGGAATGACGCGATTCGATACGACATGATTCGATTCGATAAGAAACGATTCGATACAACGCGATTCAATCCGGAATGACGCGATTCGATATGATTCCATTCGATATGACACGATTTGATACATGATTCGATATGACGTGATTCGATGTGACGTGATTCGATATGACGCGATTCAATGCGACGCGATTCGATACGAGAAGATTCGGTGTGATATGATTCAATTTGACATATGATTCGATTATTTAGCTAACAATACAAATTGACATGATTCATCAGACGATTCCCTAGATTATATGAATCCATACGACATGACTCAATGCCATATGATACACCTCCAAGCCTTTACGATGCAACATCACTCAGTGATTAAATGTGCAACATGACACGATCCGGTATTACGAATCAATAGAATCAATATGATGAGACGAATCAATATGATGAGACAAATCAATATGATGAGACGAATCAATATCATGAGACTCGGTGCGATTCCGTGCAATACGATATGATTCGATGTAATATGACCCAAGATGATATAATTCAGTACAACTCAATACGACGAAAAGAACTCATGCACGGCAGACACGATGTAGAGAATTGCTCCACGACGATGACGAGAACACGTCACGCTCAGTAACGACTCCACCGACGAATCATTTCCTGTCACGTCCCCGGGCGTGTACTCACCTCTGGTCCAGCTGGCCGACAGGCTGTATTTCTCCGCCAGCATCCTGTGTCCGAGCGCCGGATGAGAGACCTGCAGTCCTCGGCACAGGTGGAGCAGGTTGTGTAACAGAGACGGACTGCAGACGAGCCAGAAAACGAGGATTAGCAAACGAATAAAGAAGGTAGGAAGCAATATCACAGGTGTCATCATTTGCCATCACAGAGGTCAAAGTTCACCTGCATAAAGTCGAAGACATAAAACGCAAACGCATCTTTTACGTCCCACGTCCTTTCCCCTTCGGTTAATTTTATTTGCGTTTCCTCTGACCGCTGTTTCACTGGAAAATCGGAAGCGACCCCCCCCCCCCCCCCCCCCTTTTTTTTTTTTTTTTTTTTTTTTTTTAATGTCTCCCGTATCGCCGTAGCGACAGGCCGAAAACCGTAAATGCTGCGCGTGAGGTGTAAATGTTGGCGTTTCTGCACAAGCCACGCGCTGATATTACAGTAACCGTTTAAGTTTTTATGACTTAATTTATGATAATAATATAATCACAATATCGTATGCGTTAGAATTCGCTCTGTTTACGTTGCCTGGTGAACGGAATTATGGGATGGACACAGATATGGAATTGACCAGATCAATAAACTAATACTCCGATATATTATGTCATGTATATGATCCAAAATAAAACTTTCTACATCAGTTGTCACATTATTAGCCCGTGTTGGGGAAAAAGGTCAGTTTAAGTCGTGGCCTTTCTGTATTTGAGCGTTGCCGGACTGTAGTGCAGATGAAAAGGCCTCCAAAGGCCAGCGTTCGGGAGGGGGACGAGGTCTATCAAAGCCCTGCCGAACACGCTGCCGTGAACAGCCGGCCCCCTGCAGCCACAATTCATTAATAAAGGCTTAACGTGCCGCCTCCTGCCTGTCAGGCATGCTGTGCTGCATTTAATGCCAGTCATTAAATTCACCGCACCGTCAGAGCAGCGCCGAGCCAAATGCCACTCGCAGCGCTGAAGCCAAGCCGATCCAATTACCGAGAGCTGGGCAGTAGGACGGAGGCCAGAGAGGGACATTACAGCAGCAAGGCAGAGAGGAAACACGCTCAGATCAGCCTCATCATCACAGTGTTATTAATAACACCAGAGGTCGAGCGATAGAGGATTTCACCACTAGTCGGCCGGTACCCGTTAATCAACCGATAAAGCTTTTGAAACTCATACCGAATGAAAACGTAACACTCAGAGTCAAATTTATTACAAACATAAACAGCACTGACTGCACCGTGAAAATGTCCTGTACGTTCTTCAAACCAAATAAATAGATCTTAATGTTTATAGGTTTAACTGTTAATAAATATTACGGCAAAAAAAGATACACATCCAAACTGAACCAAAGAGTACCACTCCAAATAAGAAATAAAAAGAGAGGGACGTCCAAAAATGAATCAAAAAAACACTTCAAACAACACAACAAATTTAGTCAGTGATGGTTTTCATTTCGCCTCTAGAGGCCGCTCTCGTACTGTATAATCGTGACGGCGGACCCTTCTCTCAGCCGATCCTGCGACGGACGAAACCGGGAAAAACCGTCGGCGTGGATTTAACCCCGGCTCACTCGCAGGGACGACGGACGCTCCACGTAAACAATCAAAGCAAAAATGCGTGTAAATACGGATACGGCGAAGTTTTCTGTAAGGAGACGTTTCTTTAGCGTTTATGGAAGGAGTCTCCAGTGTCAGCACTTTGTACCAGTCAGAGGTAACGCTGTAACGTTTCACTCAGCGCCGTGTCAGTAAGGGGACTTTGCGTCGGGCCGAATCGTGAAGATGAAGCCCCTCGGGCGAGTGGAACCGACACCAAAAAGTTCATCGGTTTGAGTTTCCTCACTCACCAGTATCTCTCTTTAGGGGGTCGGAGTTGGTTTGTGTCCCAGAAGCGGGCGTGTCTGATTGCGTTCTGCACTCGCTCATCCTGATCCTCCAGCTGATTGGCCGGATTCTCCGCTAACGCCAGGAGCTGAGCGGGAAAACCTGGGACGACTTTAGTCTTGGTGAGCCACAGGGCCTGTCTCACACCTGCAAAGAGAACGACAGAGAGAGACACAGAGGAAAAGAGAGACATGCAGACAGAGGGACAGAAAGAGAGAAAGAAAGAAAGACAGACAGAAAAAGTGACGGAGTGAGAGAAAGACAGACATATGTAGAGACAGAGAGAGGCAGCAAGAGAAAGAAAACCAGAATGGCAGAGAGAGAGAGAGAGAGAGAGAGAGAGAGAGAGAGAGAGAGGGTGAGAGAGCGTGAGAGAGAAAGAGAGACAGAGTGAGAGAGGAAGAGAGAGAGAAAGAGAGACAGAGTGAGAGAGGAAGAGAGAGAGAAAGAGAGATAGAGGGAGAGAGAGCGTGAGAGAGAAAGAGAGAGACAGAGTGAGAGAGGAAGAGAGACAGAGTGAGAGAGAGAGAGATAGAGGGAGAGAGAAAGAGAGAGAAAGGGAGAGAACGAGAGAGACAGAGAGCGAGAAAGAGAGAGAAAGAGAGAGACAGTGAGAGAGAAAGAGAAAGAGAGAGAGAAAGAGAGAGTGAGTGAGAAAGAGAGAGAGAGAGACAGAGAGCGAAAAAGAGAGAGAGTGAGAGAGAAAGAGAGAGAGTGAGAGAGAAAGAGAGAGAGTGAGAGAGATAGAGAGAGAGTGAGAGAGAAAGGGAGAGAAAGAGAGAGAGATAAAGAATCACAGACAGTAAGAGCTATGAAGAGATTTATAAACTGTAGTGACACAAAGTATTTGTTAATGACTTGTTTTGAATTGTACACTCACTCACTCACTCTCTCTCTCTCTCACACACACTCACACTCACACACACACTCACACACACACACACACACACACACACACACACACACACACACACACACACACACACACCTTCCAGCGGGTTGGTTCTCTGGGTGTAGATGTAACACGGTCTCTCCTTGTACAGCTCCATGCTCTCGGCTGCAGGAGCTCGGTACCTGCGCGGGTCGTGCCAGTCCTTCTCCCAGTCCGGGAACACGGGCTTGGCCAAGCCGGGAACATAGTGCTTCCTCTCGGCGTAGGTGATGCGCTCCAGTGCCTGGATTTCAGGAACATCCCGGGGCTTTTTACGCGGAAAAGTTTTTCCACACGCGCAGGAGCTGACAGACAGACAGCGGTGCAGGAGCTCACCTTCCGCCGACACCTTCTTCCGGCCCGAGAGCGCTAACCTCCGCACCGTGGCGCTAAACATCTCGCCGAATGCTTATATTATACACAAATGCTGACAACAATATCTTTAATAATAAGAATAAAAGTTCATAAATAATACACTGCTGGTTTTGACATTTTGTCTCGCTTTCCTTCAGGAGGCAGCCATGTTGCCAAGTCACGTGGGTGGGTTTTGTTCTTCTACGCGTTGACAAAGAATTGCGCTGCTTTATTACCGCCACCTGCTGGTCAAACACGATATAACCGTCAATTTCCTTTCAAGTACACAAATACATGAATTAAAATGTATGTTAAATTATGTATATAACACTTTTCATTTTATTTTGGTTCCAAAATATTACAGACAGCACAAACATGAAACATAATGCACATTATGTAAAATAACTATTTTTGTATTACGGTTAATTATTTATATAACGCTTTCAATTTTAGTTCCAAAATATCAAAATGATACGTATAAGAGTTGAAAACGCTTCCTGGTCAGAACCTACAAACAATATTTTAAACTTAATAGCAATTAATTATTTTATTACATTAATGTAGAGTATTTATATAACACGTTTAATTTTAAAAAAGAAAGAGCGTAAAGAGGCTTACATATGCGAACCAGCTCTAAATGTTCACCTTAAAGAGCCAACTCAAACTACTGACTCAATGAGTGACTCAAGGTACTGACTCAAAGAGCTCACTCAAAGAGTCGACTCAAGGTACTGACTCAAAGAGTCGACTCCAGGTACTGGCTCAAAGAGCTGACATAAAGAGCCAACTCAAAGTACTCAATGTACTGACTCAATGGACTGACTCAAGGTGCTGACTCAAAGTACTGACTTAAAGTTTTGACTCAAAGTGCCGACTCAAAGTACTGTCATAAAAAGCCGACTCAAAGAGCCGGCTCAAGGTACTGAGTCAAAGTGATGACTATCTGCAAACGGCACGTTGCTAGAAGAAAGCGATTCATCTTAAATATGGAGCTACGACTATTTTTTGTCTGTGTTTATAGATAACACCGTGCCACACAGAGTCAACATCAACAGCTCTGTCTGAGACACCGTACAGATGCTAAACTGGTGGCTAAACATTATCCTTGTAGCGTGGACTTCTAGAAGGAGCAGCGTTTTGTGCGACACATTAACATTTAATGCCGACTCTCCAAACAGTGCCATGAGCCGCCGGCTGTGTGTATTCGATATCACTCATTAAAATTTAGCGGAGAAGGTGAACCCCTGAAACCATCACATTTCACATCAAGGCTTCACACACTCTGCTGTCTGCATCTCTTTTTTTCTCTCTCTTTCATTTTTTTTTGGCAAAAGCGTGTGAAGTGTGACAAAAACACCAGGAGTGATAGATACAGCATGGGTCTGAGGATTGCTCTTTATCTTCATCTGCTGTGTATACTCAGCAAAGCTGCTTCCAAGAAAGGTAGGATTTACCGTATTTACTGGACTATATGCTGGAACTCTCAAACTTTTTAAAGTCAGGGATCCCTTTAGTTCTAAAAATAAATAAATAAATAATAATAATAAAAAAATTACTCCACAAATTATTACAAAAAATAGGCACATTACTTAAATGTGTAGAATAATAGCATTTGGTCTATTTATTTCTGAATATATTTCTTTGTTCGTAAACAGGAACAAAATGTGGCCTGTGACTGGATTTTTGTTTTATTTAACGGGATTTGATTCAACAGTGTGAACAGTGAGGGTTTAAAATCGAGCACGAGTTAGTGATGTGTCGTTCATATAGAGTCGACTCTTTCAGTCGGCTCTTTTAGGTGAGTCGACTCGCATTACTGAACAGCCTTTTTTCTTTCTTTGTTTGTTTGTAGTTTTTTTCTTTTCAATAAAGTTAAGACCTAGACCCTGTGTTCGTATCAGGGGTCAACATTCATGAGGCTGTAACGCCGTTACTCACGCACAGTGCAACCGTAACCGAAAAGAATCATATCAATAAGTGAATCGTATGAATCTCATCTGAGTGAATCACCATGATAGTCTTGGGGAGGTGAGAGTTATCAGGGTAAACAGACTGAAATAGACATTGTAACGGTATCGCTTACATCTACATCGAATTAAAGGAAATGATAATAATAATGAAAAAAAGGAGAAAATACATCTTAAATAAAAGAGCCGACTCAAAGAGCCTATTCGACACATCACTAGAAAGTGACTCGGCTTTAAGATGGAGCTGGACAGTGTCACATCTGGTGGTTTCCAAGTTAGTGAAAGTTAAGGATGTTCAGAAATATTGATATTAATATCAGATATTAAGTAGTAACTAATGCTGAACAATTATTTATTCATAGAATGCAATCCAGTGAACATTTTAAAAGAACTACAGCATTGGACGGTTTTAGAAAGAGAGAGAGAGAGAAAAAAAAAGTTGTCGGATGTTATTTTCATTATATCATAATTCTAGCCTGAGATCCAGAAATCTGAAACTAAATCTCCAAATTTTACTGAAGGAACCTGTTAGCTTTCATATTACCGTAAATTCTGGAGTAGCTGAGCTACTGTATTGACACTAATTAAGTAATGAGCCCAAAGCAACAACAAAACAAAACAAAACAAAAAAAAAAAATCCAAAACATATTTCACTTCGATTTATTATCTGTTGATGATTTCTCTGTAGGTGTAAAATGCGGAGGAATCCTCGCTCCTTCCTCCAGCGGAAACATCTCCAGCCCTAATTTCCCAGGTCTTTACCCGTACAACGTCGATTGTTCCTGGCTGATCGTGGTGCCCGAGGGTTCGTCCGTGCTGCTGACGTTCCAGCACTTTGAGCTGGAGTACCACGCCGACTGCGCCTACGACTACGTCAAAATCTACAACGGCGTCTCGGCGGACGAGGGCAACCTTCTGGGGAAGTTCTGCGGAGACGCCTCGCCTCCTCAGTTCAGCTCCTCCTGGAACATCATGTCCATCATCTTCCACTCCGACCGCCACGTGGCGTACACGGGCTTCCTCGTGGGATACAGGAAAGGTAAAGAAACCGCAACACACATCGATCATGTAACTCTGATTTGATCTGTAACATTGCACACGTGATGATCCTCGAGTCTCCGTGTCGGCAGATACGTGTGGCGGCGTGTTGACGGGACTCTCGGGTGTGATCTCCAGCCCGGGGTACCCGCTCGAGTACAGTAATAACGCAGAGTGCTCGTGGACGATCCACGTGTCCAACCGCAGCGTCGTCACTCTGGTCTTCCTCGACTTCCAGCTGGAGAATAACGAAGGCTGTAACTTTGACTACGTCGCACTGTTCGACGGCCCGACAGTCCGACACCCCCACCTCGGGAATTACTGCGGAAACAAGCGACCGCCCAGCACCGTCTCCACGTCCAATCAGCTTCTGATCGTGTTTAAGTCAGACTTTAATATTGGAGGAAGAGGATTTAAGGCTCATTATTACTCGGGTAAGAGCTCACTCATTTGACAGATAATCTATAAAATCGCAGAAATGAACTCAAAATCAAGCCCACTCCACAGTACTCAGATTTCCTGCACATTTGGGCCGAGACACGTCATGTGACGTCATCGCAGTATATATATAATAAAATATATTCATATTTCATCAGGCGAGTGCCAGCAGGTCCTGAAAGCCATCAACGGGAACTTCACCAGCCCCAGTTACCCCAACATCTACCCCAACGACATGAACTGCCACTGGAGCGTGGCTCTGCCCCCGGGCTACAGGATCAAACTGTTCTTCCCGGTCCTGGAGCTGGAGGATCAGAACAGTCTGACCGACTCCTGCGATTTCGACTCCGTAGCGGTGTACGACGGTGACAGTGAGACGGACGCCTTGCTGGGACGCTGGTGTGGGGCCGAACGGCCTCCGCCCCTGACGTCGAGGGCGAACAAACTTCTGGTGGTCCTCGGAACGGACCGGAACGTCGCGTTCAGGGGTTTCTCCGCTTCCTATATGGGAGGTGAGAGTCCACTAGGGGGCATGATGACGCATTTCCTTAGAAAAGATCTACACGCAACACTAGATAAACCGCAGATTTAAATTCCTCTGTGGAGATTTGAACGATTCTCTATTTTTTTTTTCCTCTTCCAAAACAGTACACGAGCAGTAACAGTTCCCTTCTACATCAAATGCAAATCATTAATCACGATGAATCCTTCGTTCGTTTTCTAAATCGGTCGCATTTGTCCTTTGCGCTACAAGACTAGGTTCGTATTTTACACATATACAGATTAGAATTTTATATATTTACATTTAAGAGCTGTAGAGCTTCTTGGTTTAGCTCCTCCCCATTCAGTTAAATGACTCCGCCCCCCCTTTAAACATTCCATAACCGTGAGATTGAATCTTACACTTCCAGATTATGACCTCATCACTGAATTTACATATTACCCCGGGCGCTGAACATTCCTCGGTGTGCGTTGTGTTTTCTTTTGGTGTCTCAGTGGTGCCAGTGAACGTGAGCTGCACCAGAACCGAGTTTCAGATCCAGATCTCCCAGCAGGCCTTGCCCCAGCTGGACCGCGAGAGCGTGTATCTCGGAAACCCGTCCTGTTCGGCCCAGATGACGGCGACGAGCTACAAGATTCTGGCTCGCTTCGTCAGCTGTGGAACCGCTGGACAGGTACGTGGATAATAAATGCACCAAACCCCTTATATTTTACATTGTGTAAGAGCGCTGTTGAATTCCGGATTCTGATTGGTCAGAGAAGAAGGTGGTGATTAATTTTTCTCCAACAGAAAAAAATCACAGGTTTATATTAACGCGCTCGCTCTAGAACGTTACCGTGGTATTTACGCGGTTTAAACGATCGTTTAGGGTGTATGGAAGGAGTCTCCCGTGTCGGCGCTTTGTCACGGTCAGAGGGTGAAGCTGTATCTTTAACTTTTACGACATCTTCAGGACGAGAGAGCAGCCGTTTATAGCCGCTAGATCGTATCTTGTTTAACAGACCTTCCACGACGTTAAATGTAGCTATAAACGGATAAAAAGTCACCACACGACGTGTGGTTCTTTAATAAATATCACACCGTTAACGTTGACAAAAATGACCGTGGTTCGAGAGAATTTTTAACGGAATTTCCTACTCCAGAGTTGTAACAGTAACCACCCGGTCGTTGATTATTTTCCTGTAACTGCACGACCCCGAGCGTTTTTTTAAAAAATGTATCATTCCTTACTTCTCTCTCTCACGGAACCTTTTACAGAAGCGCCGCAACGTCACCATGCTGGTGAACACGCTCTACATCGACTTCTCGGACGGAAAACAGCAGAGCGTTCAGGAGTACGAGGTGCAGTGTGACGCGCAGAGGAAGGTGGCGTCGGTCGGCATCATCTCGGCGGAGGATCGGATCCGGATGAACGAACTCGCCCGGCTCGCCGAGGAATCCAAGAGCCTGGAGAGCGCCCACAGAGCCGAGCCCGAAGCCCACGAGACCAGCGACATCGTCTTCATCAGCGTCTGCGTGCTGGCCGTCATCCTCATGCTCATCGCCATCGTGTGGCTCGTGCTCCTCTAGAGACTCGTCCAGGTGTTTATAAACGGCAGTTTTCTGGTTGGAGTTTTGTCAATCTGACACGCCGTGAAAACGGACTGCAAACCACAGCACTGTTCAGATGGGTCAGAAGGTGTCGATTCATTTTCCATAACAGCAGCTCTTTATATTAACGCGCTCGTTCCGATACGTCATCGTTTCTACAGTAACAGCTCATCCGCGGAGACGCGGACGCCCAGCGTACACGGATCGTGAAACGCGCGATCGTCGATGCGGTGAAGTTTTCTGGAAGGAGGTGTCTGTGTAACACGGTTTACGGAAGGAGTCTCCAGTGTCGGCGCTCAGAGGTGAAGCCGTCTCGCTAACACGACGTAACAAGCTGTTTTATCATCATCAGCTTCACGAGGGAGGAAAACAAACATCGCACAGCAAACGCACTTTTATTCGTTAAAATAAAGTAAATCTCTTAGGGGTCGGTTCGGTGGTCTGGGGGTCACACTGTGAAATATAGGACGCTGAGAGTTTACGTCATGAAAAGCGTTAAAAGCCGTGGAGCACAATAAAAGAAAAATTATATATGATAAAATAGACCAAATGGAGAGTCCGAGTAGATTCTGTTTTTACAGTAAAACCTGCTTTATGTGGGGAAAAAAAAAAAAAACAGAAGACATTTTACAGCTAAAAATTCAATTAAAAAATTCTATTAAAGTCCAGTCTTATGAAGCAGCACTCAATGAGTTGACGTGAATCTGTGTGTGTGTGTGTGTGTTTCATCTCAGCGTCACGGTTTCTTCTTGTGGCTGCTGACGAACACGTTAACGGCGACTCTGCCGTCCTTCACCTGCGCTCTGACGTCGGGTTTGTGTTTCAGAGTGAACACCAGCGCCCTCACGCTCCTCCTGTACGCTCTGCCGATCAGCCGCGAGCACTGATGAAACACTTCCCTCTCCACGTTGTCCACCAGCGCGGCGTCGACCTGAGAGAACGACACCACGATGACCACCACCACCACCACCGTGACAACACGGTCGAATCATAAAAATAATAATAATAAATAAATCAACGAGCTGATTGAGAAGTGCAGGGAATGTGGAGTCACCTCTAAGCCCATGCTGTCAGCGAGGAGTTTTCTGGCGTTGCTCCTCAGTTCCTCGGTCTGTTTGTCACAGCGAACCTCGATACACGGCTTGTTGGCGTTCTCCTCGATGAACGTCCTCCAGCGTGTGTAAACCTGTCGAGCCAACGACTTCACGTCGGCGTCCGGGTGCTTCTTGCGCAGCGTGTTCACTGTGTGACCTGACAGGGGGGGAAATATATATAATACATATACACACTACATACTATTAACATTTATCTGTACTATTTTAAATTAGATTTAAATGACATGCTCAAGTTCTGCAGTCAGGAAGATAAAAGACGACGATGTATACACACTACCGGTCAAAAGTTTGTGGACGCCCGACTGAAACGTCTCTCATGATCTTAAAAAACCTTTCGATCTGAAGGTGTATGAATTAAACGTTTGAAATCGGTGTCGTGGACAAAAATATAATCGTGCCGACGTGTCCGTTCCCTTCATTGGAAAACGAACGTTTTATTTACAAAAAAAATATATATATTTTTTTTAAACGGACGACTCGGTGCGAAATATTCCGAAAAGCAGATCGTGACGTTAAATCGTTGTACTTAATCGTTTACTTTAAATATTACCATTTTTGACAGATTTTAAAAATCTCTCACTTTCTGTGTTAAATAATTATTAATTTATTCGTTTTAAAAATATATTTTTTAAATATTGTGTATTGTAGTAATGCCTTTGAGAATCCTGATATGATATTGTTCTCATATCGCTCACTCCTACTATAGCGAGCGAGTCAAATCATTAGACTCAGCTCATCTGAAAGAGTCGATTCTTTTGACTTCCAAACGACTCACTTTGTTGACTCAGTTTGTTCTAAATGGGACCAGTTTTGCTATATTTAGACCAGACAGGACTTTTTTTTTCTTTTCTTTTTTTTTTTTTAAAAATAAGTGTTAATCTACGGGATGATTCATCATGATGTTTCATATAAAAAGAAACACTTGTGCACTGTTTGGACAGATCTGATTGAATTAACAAAAGCAACAAGGTACTGAAGATGAATGCATTTTAAGTATTAAACGGCACTGATGGCTTTGCTTACGTCTACCTAGAATAGAAGTAAAAGAATCTGCTCACATATACGAGTCGACTCTCGGCGGTCAGCTCAAAGTGTGCATGTATGTGGACGTGTGATTTACGAAACGAATATCGTGTGCATTTTTTATCGTGAGTATTGTCAGGGCATCGTTATACTCCCTGCCCGTGTTACTGATCTGGTTAAGATGCGGATGATTTCTCACCGATCCTGGTGGACTTCAGCACTTCTCTAGAAGGCACTTTCCTGTCCAGCTCTGTCAGAGCGTTTAACATGTTTTCTTTGGTCTGACCGGGCAGCTCGAGGATGGACTTGAACCTTTCAATGTCCTCAATCACCACCACTCTCTGTGTGTGCACAAAACACACATTATTCACACATAATTCAGAGCAAGATGTACAGTTTCAGTACAAAGTCAGTGAATTACATCCTATCCATTTTATTTCCAAGCCATATCAGCCATCAGGAGCATTCAGATCTTTTGTATCGATTATGTTTAGATATCATATTAACTTGATCATATTACATAATTAAATGAGATTAAAATATTTTAAAACAGATTGATCGCTTTATTATTATAATTCTTAAAAAGTCAATCGAAACTGTGATTAAAGAAAGGAAATTGTTTTTAATGTGAAAAATGTGAACATGTATATTATGTTTATATTACACACTGATAAACTATAAAGGTGATTATTGTCTATTTACCTTTAAAGACTCTAGCGTTGTCTGTTTGTACACTTTCTCTCCGTGTTTGAGTCCTTGTCTTGTTTGATCATCCTTTGGAACACGGATCACAAATTTATCCATTTCTCCAAGTCCTTTCTTTTGATTTTTTTAAACCCCAAATCTACACTTCTGGCTCTTAAATTGTTTTATGCTAACACACCCGGTAGTAGCTCATAAAACCGATTTTCTGCTCGATTCGTGCATATTTATTAACATAAAAAAATATTAACTAAAAACATACACTTTATAGCTATTAATTATGTAATAATGTAACTAATTTTCAAACAATAATATAATGAAATAAAACAAAACAAACATAGCTTGCTAGCTAATGTATTTATCAGCTAGGCGCCATGACCATTGTGACAAGACTGCACTTTCAAAGTAAAAGTCATTACGTTACACCTGTCAAATGTATCACATTATAATGTTAGCAAGACATAAATCAACATTAGTAAAAAAAAAAAAAAACACACTATATAAAATACATACGAAATGTATCAAATGAAAAGCACGTACACGCTGCTAATTTTATATAATATACAACCAAACTTTTAATGTAAAATGTTTTTGTTTTTTTTAACAAATTCAGCATTGGGCCGTATAAGTCACGTGATCGCTTCAGTTTTAGCGCGAGTTTTTAGACGGATTAGCCGATTAGCAAGCGGCACTACTGTTCTCAAAACAGTAAGTTTTACGAGTTATTATTTATTTATTTATTTATTTATTTATTTATTTATTACATTTTATCAAAACGTTCAACATTACCAGAAAACGACACAACAAAAGACTTTATGCGCCTTTGGAATGTTGTCCGTGTTATAATTTGTATTTCAGGGAGTTTTCAAATCTAGCTTTGACCTGAACGTTAGCTGTGTATGGTTTAGGCTTGGTCCCAATCGGCTTGAGACCCCCTTTAAACGTGCACTATATAGGGAGCGAGATAACGGTCAGTACACACTATGTAGGGAACTATGTGTTTACTAATGAGGTGTTTGGGATACAGCTATGGTTTACGGACGCTATACAGCCTGTGGTGCTAAAGTTTTGGCACTTTTTAGTTTTTTTCCATTCATTTCAAGGGGGTATATTTGATCAGTTTGTTGTTTTTTTTCTTTTTATTTAGAGATTTTTACGGTCATGGAGACGCCTCAGAGTGTTGAGGACGTAAAATTATCTGAAAAAGAGGCAAACAAAAGGAAAATATCCAGTAAGTTCCATCATCATCATCTTCTTCTTATAATAATAATAATAATAATAATAATAATAATAAAAATAAAAGACTGCATTAATCATAGTGTGTATTGCTTGTGTACAGTTACTCACTGTGTGTGTGTGTGTGTGTGTGTGTGTGTGTGTGTGTGTGTGTGTTTCAGGAGATGTTGAGATGGACATTGAATATCTGTATGAAGTTGTACCACAGCTCTCCAGAGTTTTCCAAATTACTGACAAAATTGGAGAAGGTTTCGGATCTAAATTTAATTTATAATAATACGTAAAAATATATATATATGAAATGTATGTATGTATGTATGTATATAATATGAGAGAGAACGGTCTGATGAGAAACCTCCAGAGATGAGACCTATTATACTTTTTTATTTTCCTACAAAAAGAAATTATGTAACACCCAAATAAAAATCGTCGCGAATTTTTAACTTCAAATCAGTCTGAAATTATTACTTATTTTTTCAATAAATAAAAAAAGCACATCGCTACTATATCTGTGTCAGAAAAGTGTATCGTGACGTAATTAAAACCGTATCGAGCTACAATTAAAATGATCACAATAATAATATTTATATAATTATGTTTATGTTTATATGTTTAAAATACATAGCAAATTGCTTTAGTGTGGAAAAAATCAGTAAAAGTATTTTTAAAAAAACAAACAAATAGATGAAAGTCCAATATAAAACGTCAAAATATGCTGATGGTGATGCAATAAATAATAATTACTGACACAAAGGAGGAAATAAGAATAATATACTATAATATAAAAATTGTTCATAAAATGTGTGTAAAAACAGAATTAATAGTCGATCATTAAATATAAAAATACATCTAATTATAAAAATAATGAACCAGTCAATCTTGTTAAAGAATTTAAATTTTTGTTAATTTTGTTTGTTTGAAATCAGTGATAGATGACGAATGTTTTGTCGCTGTGTTTATATGAATCATAAATTTAACCGTTAAGCATAATTTATAACATGAAGTGCGCAATATCGCTGCTTTGGTGTGGGGGGGGGTATTGGATTAGTGATGGGAAGATCGGATCATTTTTCTGACTAAAAAAAACGTTTTTAAAACCATCTCTAATGAATAAACGTGTAGCGGAATCCCGGTGTAGAATATTGAACACGCCACTCGTCCTGCTTTCAGGTACGTTCAGTTCCGTGTATCTCGGAGAAGCTCAGACGAGCGACGGGACGAGAGAGAAGTTTGCGCTGAAGCACCTGATCCCTACGAGTCACCCGGTGCGGATCGCCGCAGAGCTCCAGTGTTTGACCGTCGCCGGGTGAGACGCGTTCGCGCTACGACAGCAATGTTCCGGTACTTTTAATTAGAAATGACGACTAACGTGTTTTGTGTAACGTTCAGGGGTAAAGAAAACGTGATGGGAGTGACGTACTGCTTCAGGAAGGACCACCACGTGGTGATCGTCATGCCCTACGTAGAGCACCAGGCCTTTGTGGTAAACAAAATAAAAGATGATCTTGGCGTTTCCACCTGGTTCCGCGTCTCCGAGACCGAGCGTAACGCGTGTAAATGAAACGTCCGTGTTGTTTACAGGATATCGTTGAGACGCTGAGCTTCGAGGAGGTGCGTCAGTACATTTATCATCTACTCAGAGCCTTGAAGCATATACACGAGTTCGGGATCATCCACCGGGACATCAAGCCGACCAATTTCCTGTACAACCGGCGAGAGAAAAAGTATGCGCCCCCACCCCAATCATTTGCCAGCGATGGCACTTTTTTTCATTTATTACAGAATGACACGTTTTACGTATTTTTAAAAATCCTTTTATAGTTATTTTTAATGCTGCTCTTACTGGAGGTCGAGCGATAGTGGATTTTAGCGATAGCGGTAACTAAGTGAGGCGCTACCTGCCTACCGATTAACCCGTTAATCCACCGGTAAAGTTTTTAAACTCGATACTGAATGAAAATGTAACACTCGAAGTAAAATATTGCTGAACTTTATTACAAAATTAACCAGCACCGACTGTACCGTGAAAATGTACTGTAGTTTCTTTAAACATGAAATATTAATATATACTAACTATTAACAAATATTAAAGTAAATAAAAGATAAACATCCAGATTGAACCAAAAAATAACACGAACACCACAAATAACAAATTTCAAAACGGCCATCCAAAATGAATAAAAATAAAAAACACTTCAAATAACACAACAAAATTTGGCAGCGATAGTTTTTATTTCGCCTCCAGAGGCCGCTCTTGTACCGTATACCTTCTAGCTATTTATATACTCTTTTTATCGTCCACAAAATGCAGCATTCGAGACACCAGAGAAAAGAACATCGTTAATGTTTTCGTGTGTGTGTTCTCAGGTACGCGCTGGTGGATTTTGGCCTGGCTCAGGGAACACCTGACACCCAGATCGAGCTGTTAAAGGTTGTGAAAGCTCAAAAGGAATCACACGGGAAACAGGCACTGATTCCTTTACCACCTCACACGTCCACAAAAGCACTGCCGGCGAAAAGGCCGTGTCCAAACCCGCGCACAAAACACAGCAAGGTTTCTGTTTCTGTCTGGGGCACCAGGTTTCTGTTCCGTTTCGGGGTGAAGACGCACCGGCTCTTCTTCATCACTGCTGCGTGACGCTCAAATCCCAGTGTAAATTCGTGTAAACGTCCAAAGATTTGAAATATACACGCTGAAATTTTAAGGGAAGTTCCTTTTAGAGCAGCTTCAAAACTGCACAGCTTTCTTTGTGGTCGAGTCGGTGTCCCTTTGTCCTCTCTCTCGATTTTTCATTCCTTCTACTATTGTGCGATCAGTCGAGGATTACAAAAATGACTGTTTTATTATTTATGGCTAACTTCTTCTTCTTCTTCTTCTTCTTCTTATTATTATTATATAATTTATAGACTTTATTCCCCCACCTAAATGTATATAATTAATTAACAAAGTCACGTCATCTCTATGGATGCTTTAAAGCGTCTGTTGATACTTTAACAGGATTCTGCGTGCTGACCGTCGCGTAGGGAATAAAACAGTTGTGCGGTGTGCGTTTATAGGAAACTAATCAGCGATTGTTTTTCTTTAATGGTACGTTTTGATAGGTTTTTTTTATTCCTTTTACACCGCAGCATTATAAATCCGCAGATTACAACGATTACAAATCTTTTTAAAGTTATTAAAGAACTATACGTCATACTTTTTAAAAAAAAATTTTTTTTATCTGTATATACACCACCGGTCAAAAGTTTGTGGACACTCGACTTAAATGTTTCTCATGATGGTAAAAACCTTTTGATCTGAAGGTGTGTGATTAAACGTGTGAAATCGGTGTCGTGGACAAAAATATAATCGTTCCGACGTATCCGTTTCCTTCATTAGAAAACTAACATCTTATTCACAACACGATCTTTTTTTTAGACGGACGACTCGGAGCGAAATATTCCGAAAAGCAGCCGATAAGTGTGCAGCGTCGGCGTGAATTCCTTTAATACCGATTAAAAATCATCTCGGGGAAATTCCTCGAGAAAACGCCAAGAATACGTTTCTGGAACATTCTAGGGGGGGAAAAGGGCGTCTACTTTGAAGATGATAAAATACTCGTTATTTTTGATTTATTTAGGATTTTTTATCACAACATAATTCCCATAGTTCCATTTGTGTTACTCCAGAGTTTTGATCATTTATTATTATTCTCAAATGTGGGGGAAAATAAAGAATGAGTGCGCGTCTAAACTTTTTACTGGTAGTGTAGTCACGTCTGCAAAACAAGATAGTTCCTAAATGTCTCCTTACAGAAAACTTCACTACACACTTTAAAAAACAAACAAACAAAAAGAACCGTTGTTATATGGAAAGCCCATCCTCGTTAAGAGTCCCTGTGAATGAGCTGTTGCTATAGAAACAGTGGCGCATATTAGAAGGAACGCGTTCATTTAATATAAAGCTGATTTGCAGCTGCGCTACTGTCCGAGCTGCTGTTAGACAATTATTCGACGCCTTCTGACCACTCTCGACCGCTGTACGTACGATTATTTCGAAGAGAGCTTGATCAATAAGAGCCGCTGTGTCCGATTCAAACGCACTCGTTTGTTCCGTCTGTGTTTTCCTGTCGCGTCCTCGTCCAGCCCGTACTGACGTTCTCTTCCGTGTCTCAGGAGCTGATGGAACTTTGTAAAACGCCTCGTTCCGTGTTCTGCGAGAGAAACCTCAACAGCATAAACCCTGCTAAGACTCCGACCGAGAAAACCCAAGTGAGGATCTTCTTAAGTGTGAAGCTGAGCAAGAGTTTTTGTTTGTTTTATTTTATTTATTCTCCCCCCCCCAGCACTTCTTGAGCTTTTGCGTGTTACCGTTTCAGGGACACGTGATAAAACCTACAAAGACAGACGACGTCATCGCACGCAAGTTTGTCTCGACGAAACGCCGCCCCGTTCCTGCGCGGGCACCGGGGACGAACCAGAAGACGAAACCTGTGACGCTTAACCTGTCTCTTACCTGTAACTGCTACATGACCGACCGTGTCTGTAACATCTGTCTGTCCAGGTGACGCCCCCACCTACGGAGGAGTACCGCTTAGCTCCGCCCACTTCTGACTTTATCTAATTTGCATAACGTGTGAAAACTTTTGAGTAGTGTCCGAGCCTTGCGAACGAAAAAAAACACTTGATGATTACAAACAAGATGGCCGCCACATGCCAATCAATCGTATTGACCTATATTCATGATCTGTAGTTCATGAATATTCATAAGCACTTTCTGCTCTACAGGAAGCAGCAGGTGGCTCCGAGAGCAGGAACGCCGGGATTCAGGGCTCCTGAAGTTCTCACCAAGTGCCCTGACCAAGGAACCGGTGAGGTTCACGACGTCACGCGTTGTATCACACGATTACGCTCATGATTACGGATGTGTAACTTTTATTTTTAGTTTTTATCTCCACCCGAAACACTTTACTACTTTTTTTTTTATACAGCTATCGATGTGTGGTCGGCCGGCGTCATCCTGCTCTCCCTCCTGAGCGGTAGGTATCCGTTTTTCAAAGCCAACGACGACCTGATGGCCCTGACTCAGATCATGACTATCCTCGGTTCGAGAGAAACCATTCAGGCAGCTAAGAAATTTGGTACGTGTGCCAGCTTGGTGTTTATGCGCCGATTTACAGGATTTTTGTGCCGAAACGTCTGATCTTATCGATCTGATCCGATGTCCTGCAGGCAAGGCGGTGGTGTGTAGCCGCGAGCTTCCCCGACTCAACCTGAGGATTCTGTGCGAGACTCTGAGAGGCGTGCGGCACTGTGGGGACGACTCGCTGCCGGCAGAGTTCCGGGCGTCGCGTCACCCTGCGGACGTTAAAAAAGCGCAGCCTGTCGGCCGAGCGGAGAAACGGAGCAGCGTGGGTAATAACGGCGCAGAATCGCACGCCGTAGGATGGGACAGAGTTCCTGATGATATTTACGACCTTCTGGACAAACTGTTGGATGTGAACCCTGCGACGAGAATCACTGCAGCTACGGCACTGCAGCACCCGGTGTTTAAAGATCTCCGGGATTAATACGTATTTATCCAACAGGTAGTAATCCTCAGTGTGCTGGAGTTCTGTTTGTGTGATTGTATACATGTTAGTTTTGTAATATAGTGTACTATATAGTATACATGGCGTATATTTATTCGTCCGGTGTGACGTTGAGTTTTCCGAGAGTTCGGCCCAGTGGGTGCATTACTTTTCATTACAATAATATTTTAATAAACATCTTAAGAACGTCTCCATTAGTACGTTTTGATATTTTCCTTAAATACTAAGGAACGGCCAGTTAACGATCCAGGGACTGTTCGATGCGATACGACTCTGAATCCCTTCCATGTGATTCAGTAACAATTCAATAAAATATGATTCCATAATTATCCAGTAATGTTTTAGCTTTTATTTTTAAATACAAAAGGATACCTGATTAATGATTTCAATATGATACAGAATCGTTTTGATGCGATTTAGAATTATAGTGCGGTGATGTATTGACCGAATCGTTTCTCGTGATTCGTTGACGATTCAACAAGTTATGATTCAATGTAGTACAGGAATGTGATGACCTTTTTGCAAAATATTAAAGTATTCCTGATTAACGATTCAGTGATTTTATTATGATTCAGAATCTTTCTGATGTGATTCAATACAGTACAGGACTCTTTGGGTTTTTTCGCTAAACATTAAAGGATACCTGATTTAATGATTCAGAATCGTTTGGAGCTCGGTGAGTATAGTGCAGTAATGAATCATTATTAAGAAACAAAATTATTAAAATTGTTTTGATACGATTCAGTACAGTGCATGAATGTTTTGACCTTTTCTCTAAACAATTCCCTAAACACGCACCTAATTAATGATTTGATAGAATATGATTCAGAATCATTTTAATGCAATTCAGTATAATGCAGTAATTGTATTGTCCCAGTCATGCCTCTGTATCGTCCAGAAATGTGTTTACTTTTTCTCTAAACTCTAAGAAGTTGGTGTATATAGAGATAATGGTTTAATAAAATACGATTCAGAATCACTTTACTGTGATTCAGTAATATTTTGAGCTTTTCATTAAATACTGACACCTGATTTAATGATTCAGTTGGATTTGGAATCGTTTTGATGCCTTTTAATATAGCACAGTAATATTGTAAATGAATCATGTCTCACGAATCGATGGTAATTTGGTACGATATGATTCTGAATCTTTTCACTATGATTCAGTATAGTGCATGTTTTTACCAAATAATTTCTTATGATCAGAGTGAGTATTCAACACAATATGGTTCAGTATCGTTCAGGAATGTTTTATTATTTAGAACTTTTCTCTAAATAATAAGGGATACCAGATTAACGATTGAGTAACGATTCCGTAAAATACGACTCTGAATCGTTTTAATGTGATTCATTGTTGTACAGGAATTTAACCCCCCCCCCCCCCAAAATTGATTTTATGATGATTCAGAATCGTTTCAGTGTGATTCAGCACAGCCAATCTGATTTAATAAGTGTCCATGCGTTCGAGTTGTACAAAAAAAAAAAGAAGGAAGCTTTATTAAGTGTCCATTTAGATATTTACAGGTAAACTTTCTGCTTAAAGAATTCTCTTTAAAAATATTTGGCTCATTCAGCACCCTGCATTGTTCGTTCAGAAGTGCGTCAGTTCAGTCTCGTCCCTGTCGCCACTACTGAATCTGTTCTTATTTCTGTCTGTAATTAATGTAAAATCTCACTTTCGTTGCCCAAATGTTTGCTTTAATGCTGAATCTCTCTCCTGAGCCACGCAACAGAAATGATGACATGATTTTCTTTGTGTGTGCGTGTTATATAAACACATACATACACGTCTCAAAAAATGAGAATATCATGGAAAAGTTCACTTTTTCCCGTAATTTAATTCAAAAAGTGGAACTTTCATATATTCTAGATTCATTACACGTAAAGTGAGATATTTCAAGTGAGCTTACAGTCTCTTAAAATATTCCAATAAAGAATTTAATACCGAAATGTCGACCTTGTGAACAGGACGTTAATTTATGCGCTGATACTCGGTCGGGGTTTTAATCCTTTTGTATGAATGACTGCGTCGGTGCGGCGTGGCGTGGAGGCGATCGGCCTGTGGCACTGCCGAGGTGTTCTGGAAGTCCAGGTTGCTTTGAGAGCGGTCTTCAGCTCGTCTGTATCGTCGGGTCTGGTGTCTCTCGTAGATTCTCTATGGGGTTCGGGTCAGGCGAGTCGGCTGGACGATCGAGCACAGTAACACCACGGTCAGTAAACCAGTTACTAGAAGTTTTGGCACTGTGGGCAAGTATTGAGTCCTGTTGGAAGAGGAAATCATCTCCATAAAGCTCGTCAGCAGATGGAAGCATGAAGTTCTCTAAAATCTCCTGGTAGACGTTGCATCGACTCTCGACTCGAGAAAACACACTGGACCGACACCAGCAGTTGACACGACAACCCAAATCATCACGGACTGTGGAAACGTCACACTGGACTTCAAGCAGCTCGGATTCTGTTCCTCTCCACTCTTCCTCCAGACTCTGGAACCTTGATTTCCAAATGAAACGCAACGTTTACTTCCATCTTCCCTGTGATTGTGTGTGTGTGTGTGTGTGTGTGTGTGTGTGTGTGTGTGTGTGTGTACTGAACCAGACAGAGATTAAAGCCTCAGGAAACCTTCGCAGATGTTTGGAGTTAATTATCTGATTAGAGTCTTCTCAGCTCGGCATTCCTGTATTATAAATTCTTTATTCGTATATACCGAGATACTGGATTTTTGATTTCCATGAGCTGTAAGCATCAAAAGGATTAAAACAAAAGGAAGCTTGAAATATTTCACTCTGTGTAATGAATCTGGAATATATGAAAGTTCCTCTCTTTTAATTAAATTACGGGAAAAAATAACTTTTCCCACCATTCTCATTTTTTGAGCTGCGCGTGTATATAGTATCTATCACTACACGAGGACGAGTGTCAGATCAGGGCGTGTCCCAATCCGTTTACGGTGACGAGTGTGTGTTTCTCACTACACTGGTGTTCGCTTTATGGCTGATGTTTGTTAAAGCTCCCGTACTGGAGACTGCCGGGTCGGCCTACGTCTGTCCTTTCTCTTCGGTGATCTCCTCGATTCGGGCCAAGACGCTCTCGATCAAATCGAACGTGTAGAGCGCCGACTGCAGCACCTGGAACGCACAAGGAGAGCGTTACACGATGCAGATTAAAAATAAACACGCGTACGGACCGCGACGGTTCCCCAGAATCATAACGTCGGGTCCGTTGGTTAAAATAACGTGTGTGTGTGTTTAAATAATAGCTCACATAGTTAGTTATAGAGCTAGCTTTTTTGATAGCTGGTATAACGAAAGATAAGTGTTCGATACTGAACGTAAATATCCTAGGTTGCAGATTGAAAACGTAGAACATGAAGAAAATCGGGACCTGGAGCTGCATTTCCGGAGTCATGTTGGGCAGCGTCTCGTTGCCGACGGTAACCATGCAGGCCGGCGCTTTAGAGTCTACAGAAATGCACAAAAAGACAAACTATAATTGGAGATGGGAAGACTCTTGAGAAAAGAAAGACTTGCCGTTACAACATGTGATGTGCTTGAACAAAAACGTAGCAGCCATTTTGTTTTTCTTTTTGTTTCTTCGAGTTGCGCATATCCAAGTCGGGGGTGCACATACTTATGCCCTATTCTAGACGCGTACCGAGTACGAACAATAACGGGTTTTCCCCATTAGAGACTTAGTGTTTGATTGGAAAAACCTCTCGTGTTGCCTTCAAAGCCCCGTTGTGGAATTGAACACAGAAATACCGTGACGCTCGGATCGAGTTTTCGGTCCGAGGCGCGGTTCGAGACGACGATGACGGAGGGACGTCTACGTTTAGGCTTTACTTTCTTAACCGCACGAGAACGGGAGAAGAAATACGCGTTTTCTAAAACGACGGCTTTTCGCTCGGGGACGATTTTGTCCACGATCGCTTTCGAGGAAAAATCCGTTCCCGACCCCTGCTAATTTCTACGAGCACGGCTGTGGGATATTTTTAACAGCGTGTACGGTGTCGTTTCGTACTCGGGGACGGGCGAGCCGTACCGTAAACGCCCGAGTAGAACACCTACCTTAAAAGACACTAAAATAACACGACAACCAACGCCAGCGTATGAACTCGGACCTGCAGTGCTGCTCTTCTTCTTCTCTTTCGTGCTCTTCAGCTCGGCCTCGTAATGCGCTCGGGACATGTTCAGGCCCGTCCGCAGGGGCTTCATGAAGTTCTCCTCGATCGTACACAGCTCGCTCCATATTCCTGTCTGAGGATCACACACACACACACACACACGTCATGCTGCAGCATGCTGGGAAACGCAGCAGACGTCTGTAGACGAGAGATTTTGTTTATCTCCTACCTCGTTGTGCCATTCTTTATCTCGGATCAGCAGATAACGCAGCAGGTTCAACGACTCCATAATCCTGCACACACACACACACTTCTGAGAATCTTCAAAATGTCCTCACTATCTCTGTGCTGCCCCGGGTGGAGAACAAATAATTCAAACACAATACCCAAACTTTGAGGGAGGGAGAGAGGAGATATTGATACCCATATGGTGTATATCTTGCTCTAATATGCTTTAAAAATTTTTTAAAAATCAGACTTAAAAAAAAAAGGGGGTTATTTTGGGGATTGTCGTGTTACCGGTCTAGATTGTGTAGCAGGTCGGTTTCTGGTCCCTGAGGAAGACTCAGGACCTGATGCAGTAAAGGCAGGAGATGTTTCCCCAGGAACCAGTCGTTCTCATGACCCGGCTACAGGAGAGAAAAAAAAAAAAAAACACGATTCATCTCTCGAACTTTAGCTTTCGCTCTTCATGTTAATAATATGAATCACCGACTCGGACGCAAGGAGCGAGCGAGCGCTTTTTAAAATGGAAATGAATACGGACAACGTTTCCGTGTGAGGGGGCGTGGCAGTGGGCGGAGCACGTGTCATTTGCACGACGCCGTCGTGCAAATGACGCGTGCTCCGCCCACTGCCACGCCCCCTCACACGGAATCTGGAGCTCTGTACCTTTAAGGCGAGGTCGATCTGGTTCTTGATGTTCTGGATGATGTAGCCCTCCACTCCTGAGTGACTGCTGGTTTTCAGCATGCACCTGGAGAAACAGAAATAAATAAATAAATAAATAGATAGATAGATAGATAGATAGATAAATAAATAAATAAAAGTCTGGGAAAACTTTGACGACACTACCCGTACGACCCGACGCTACTGTTTCCCCCCACGACGTCGTACGTAGTTACGTTACGCTTCTGAGACGCCCGTACGAAAAACCTCGTGTTTGTCTCTGGCGAATAAAGTTAGTTTTGAATGAAACACTCGCCTGAAAAACTTGTATTTGGCCTCGGTGTTAAATTTGTCGATGCTCAGCTGGAAAACGGAGAGTCCTTTAGTCCTCTGTGAAAACACACACACACACACACACACACACACACACACACACACACACGCTTCAGGTTCTATCCACCTTACAAGCCTTCATTTATAATGAGCTTCAATACAGGTGCAGGATTACGAGCGAGACTTTTATTACTCGTTAGCGACATTGGCCTCGTTTGTTTCCATGGAAACAGACTGATTACCCAAGTGTGTACGGGATTTCACAGAGTTTCTTTTCGGCAGAAAAATACTTGAATATTCCTAACACACCACCTGTTAGAAATGCGTTATTAACGAGCCGGCGTTCTGTAATGCTCGTGCGGTGAAGCGGAAGAGGAATAAAGCGCGTCCGGACACGCCGGTACGGGAAGATAATCAACAGCAGGGTCGTGACAGTGACTCGGTCAATGAATAAAACCGCGTTCGTCTTACCACGTTCTGAACCGGACACAGCGCCATCACCTTAATCAAGTCCTGGAAAAGACAGAAAATGAAGCGGGCGTTAATGACCAGCAGGAGGCCGCGAGTTTTAAATCTCGCCGTGCTTTTGTAAAGGTCTCGGATTAAAAATCCCGATAAAGAGACGAGGAGGATGAAGGAACGCTGCTGTACCTGTGGAACGTTTAAAAAAGATTTAAGATCCAGGAGGTCACAGGGCAGGCTGCCGTCCTCCACCCGCACCAGCGTCTTCTCATACAGCTCCTGTACAGAGATTACTCATCAGACTTACACGGGAAGCACAGCGCCGAACAAACTCGTGTCCATCAGGACCATCAGTACCGTCTTTCTGTCCCGACTAGGAAGGCACGGCGAGGGGGTTTTAACGGTTTTCACCCGAATCAAAACCTTTTAAATACCCGAGCAAGAAGAATAACCGGATTCAGCTTTTGTGAACAAAAACTAAAGTGCTAAATACGTTTTTTAAAAAGTGGCGTTACGGTCAGAAAAGATGTGTTCGAGTGTGGATCCGGGTCGCGTTCTGTACGTACCAGTCCCTTCTGTAACCGGGATTCTTCAGTTCTGTTACAGGAAACGAGTCGGGGTGAGAAAGGAGGGAGAAATAAGTAAGTAAGTAAGTAAATAAATAAAGTAAATAAATACCTAAAGAGAGGCTTACCGACTGAGTAAGAGCTCGATGTATTCCATGTTGCACTGCAGGACAAAAACTGGGCTGAAGAAAGAAAATAAAAGATGCGGGCGATGAAAAAGTCGTGCATCTTATAACCTCTGGAGCGATGATGATGACGACGACGATGAGGATGATGATGATGATGTTTTGTACCTGAGCACTGAGGGGAACAAGTCCATGGCGATGTGGTGCACGAACAGTAAATGTGCCAAGCTGGCCAGAGACTCCTTCGGATATCGGACTTCCTCCTCCAGGAACCCGGGGACGTCGTGCTTCCGCAAAAGACTGTGGGACAACAAGTCCGGGAGCGACTCGCCGATACTACACAGAGTGACCTGCAGAGAAGAAAGAGAGAGAGAGAGAGAGAGAGAGAGAGAGAGAGAGAGAGAGAGATTATTATTATTATTATTATTATTATTATTATTATTACTACAGAACTGATTAGGAGCACAACCAGCAAGCAGTCTTCTTACCAGGATGTCGGTGGCGAAGTCTCTGAGAGGGGACGTCTCTAGCGCGTCTGGGTCCTTCAGCTGGACGTCCAGCAGAGGCTCGCTCAAACTCTTCATACAGCTGGAACGACAGTAACACCAGGCCTGTTAGCGCAGCGTTCTCTTTCGCGCAGACATGCATTTTAAAGACCACAGTACGATTAGGAACAAGCCCGCTAGATTCGGTACACGCTGGAGGGTTTTTTTCCCTCGAACAGTATTTAAAAAAATGACTGAGTGAGTGTTTCCAGACTTGTTGTTTTCACATCATTTTTAAAGATACTGTAGAAAACATGTTACGGTCACATGTTCCAACTCTGGATACGAGGTTTCAACAGAGGAGGCGTGGTCATGCTGGCGTTTGGGACACGGCACTGTTGTATTCCAGTGTTAGAAACCTACAATTTCAGGACCTCCACCCGGAGCTCGTCGTCCCTGGAGACGGTGCGACGTTCCTTAATGTTCTCCTTGATCTCCTCCACGAAGGGTCGGATGAAGCGTGACAGAGCCGTGCAGCAGCGACACAATCCGAACACGTCGTCCTCCTCCTGCTCCCGGCTCTGGGGAACAGGAAGCTTGGTCACCTGACTGAGCAGGGTGGAGAGAGCCATGCCCAGAGTCGAGGCCTTCCTCTTCCCCAGCTTCAGCAGCACTGCAGAGAAAAAGGACGAGAGAGAGAGAGAGAGAGAGAGAGAGAGAGAGAGAGAGAGAGAGAGAAAGTCAAGGCTTCTGAGGGGTGCAACAGAAGAGCGTTCACCTGGGCGTCAGGTACGCAGGAGAGAGAGGATAGCGCAGTCCGCGGTGTGTTACGCAAAGATGCCGTCGGCTTCACCTGTTAGCCTTCACCCTCTCCCGAGATGGAAGCTGTGCTATGATGGGGGGAGAGAGAGAGAGAAAGAAAGAGAGAAAGAAAGAGAGAAAGAAAGAGAGAGAGAGAAAGAAAAAAATAAAAGATAGTTTGATAAAAAAATTAACAAAAAAAGGGGAGAGACAGAGAGTCAGTCAAATGAAAGTCAGATAAGAAAGGGAAAAAGAGGAGAGGAAAGGAAAAAACAGAAAAAGTAAAAAATAAAAATAAAAATAAATCTCAAGTCAGAAAGAAACAAAAAAGGAGACCAAAAAAATCAAGAAAACAGACAGACCCAAAATAAAAAAGAAAGGAAAAAAATAAAATCAGAAAGAAAGGGATAAAAAAAAAGAAAAGAATAAAACTAAGAAAAAAAAGGAGAAAAATAAAGAAAATCAAAAATAATTAGAAAAAAAAATAAAAAATACAGGCCCAAAAGCAAAAAAAGAAAGAAAGAGAAAAAAGAAAGGAAGGAAGAAAGAAAGACAGAAAACCAAGAGAGAAAAAAAGAGAAAGAAAACAGACAGACCCAAAATAAAAAAAAGAAAGGAAAAAAGAAAAGGATAAAGAAAGGGATAAAAACAAAAGAAAGAAAAACGAGGGAAAAAAGGAAGAGAAAAGAAAGAAAATCAAGAAAGAAGAAAAAAAAGAGACAGACCCAAAATTTAAAAAAAGGAAAAAAGAAAATCAGAAAGAGAAAGGAAAGAAAAAAATAAAAAATAAATAAATAATAATAATAATAATAATTATTATTATTATCATCATCATCATCGTCGTTATCCATCCATTTTCTGTGCCGTTTCTCCTACACAGAGTCGTAAGGAGCTTGGTGCCTATCCCAGGGAACTCAGGACACAAGGCGGGGGACACTGGATGAGGAGCCAAACCATCACAAGGCACAATCACACACGCGTTCACACACACACACGCATTCACACACGACAACCCCCCCCCCCCCCCCCCCTTATTTATTTATTTTACCGTCGTACGTTAGTCCAAAGTTTTCTTTTTTTCCCCTCCCTTCACTTTCTTCTCAACAGACTGCATTAATTATTTTCCACACGTGAACAGAATCCTGATCACAGGAACGGCAGGAACTAGAGGAACAGTGACGTCCAGTGGGAAGGTTCCTCACCTGTCTGTAAGGGCGTGAGCAGCAGAGCGACCGTTTCAGCCACAGCATCAGCATCAAGTTCTTCCACCTGCTCCAGCAGACCGACCACCAGCTCTTTAGGACTGCACACCTGAGAGCACACAGAGATCCAGCTCACGTTACCGTCACGTCACAGTCCCGTCAGACCCACCGGCTGATCTGAGGTGAACTCACACACCTGCAGTAGGTGAGAGAAGATGGCCTGACAGTGATGCAGGTTTTTCTCTTCCTTTTTAAGCAGAACTTTGACTAACGGCTCCAGGAGGTTCCAGCCCATACAGCTCACGATATTCTGTAATACAAACAAAATTAAATCAACAAAAAGGCGACACTCCTGATTCTCTTACGTCAACGTATAATATCGGAGCGGTAATATCTGCGTGTCGTCCTGTCTCACAGCTCACTTTATTTCTCTCGTCGACGATGACGCTGAGGACGTGAGCGCCGTGTCCCTGCTCGATGCAGCTCCGCCCCGCCGTGCTGAACAGGTCAAAGTCGGCCGGAGAGAAGTTCTCATCCTGAACGTGTTGCTGCAGAGAGAACGGGCGGATCAGCGGAAGATAAACAAGGGAAAGGGAAATGAGCGGATAAAGAAAAAACAAACAAACAAACAAACAAACAAACAAACAAACGAAGTTGAACTCCTGCGGTCTTACACATCTCTGTACGACATCACTGAACTGCTCCAGCGCCATCTTACTGCATTTCTGTCGTCTCTGACCCAGATTACCTGCACAGGGACGAGAATAATGCTTTATATGCTCTCTGTGTGTGTGTGTGTGTGTGTGTGTGTGTGTGTGTGTGTGTGTGAGAAACACAGCTCTCGTAGAAGTTTCAGTTTTCTAATCAGGTTTACATACAGAGCATCAGTTTCCTGATCAACTCTGAAACGATGATGATGATGATGATGATTTGTCTTTTACTTGCAGTACCGATGATACGATTAATTAAATTAATTAAATTTGCAACACACAATGTTTTTCTGTCTCCTTTTCGTATGATATGATTTGAATTCATTTTTGTAAACAAACAAAAGCGTGGCACTGCTATTTTACACAGCCTTCGTCTGCAAAACTGAACATTAAGACAGTAGTAGTAAAATGATGGTCACGTTGATCTACTACTTTTTCATTTAAAAAAAACAAACAAAACAAAACATTTATTATAAACAGTCACCATAACAACAACCAATCAATAAAAAGGTCAATAATGTATTATTTTTCTGTTTTTGTTGTTTTCATTACCATAATAAATGTAGATAGCTGTTTTAAAAATAAATAAATAAATAAATAAATAAATAAACAAACAAACAAATTTTACAGTTATTTTTATTCGACAATTGTACAAAAATGCTTTTATGGCACTTTTTAAAACATATATTTAAGTAATTTATTTAGCTTTTTTTATTTCTTACATTTTAAATAGTTTATTTAGTTATTATTAGCTATTATAGAAAAAAAACAAGAACAAGCAAATCTTTTTTTTTTTTTTTTAATTAAGCATTAAATGTTACATAAATATTTATTTTGTAGGGTTTTTTTTTTAATCGTGAGATTATTATTATCCAAACATACTGAAAGCAAACAAATCACTACTTTTATAAATCATATTGTATTATTATTATTATTATTATTATTATTATTATTATAGCAGTAGTAAGGAATGATTGATGTTATTTTCATGTCATTTATTTTATTTAACTGCAATATTGGTGAATTGTAAAAATTAAATTAATGTAAAATTAGCTAATATATTTCCAGTATTTAATCTTTTAATTATTTCAAGTTTTATGGTTGTTTTGTAATTTATTTTGGGATGCTTTACACTATATAAAGTGCCATAAGGCTAAATAAAAGTACTATTATTATAAAAACAGGTAAGTACGTCAATAAAAACCCAAAGAGGTCGAACTCTAAAGAGTTTCTCCGCACTGTTTTGTGCAATATGTGCTTCTTCTTTTTTTAAAGTTCGAAATAAAGGATAAAAAAAAAAAGGTTTTTAAAGCTGATCGGAATGTGGATGTGAATTTCAGCCCCTTGCTTAGCCAGCTAGCAAAGAAGCGAACTGATTACCGTCTGAGGCACAGAAAACGAATAAATATCAAAATAAAGTGCTTTAACCAAAAACATAGCAAGACCATAACTACATAAATATCACAAAAATAAGAACTTACTTTGACACAAAGCTCGTGTAAAAGCCCAGTGATTGTTATGACGGTACCGAGCGCCAGAGTGTGGGCTAGCCGCACACCTCTTTTCAAAGTGACGCAACGGGGTTTGTTTGTCCCTTGGCGCTTGCCGTAGAGATGTGACGAAAGCGGAAGTGAGTGGCGGATTTTGTTTTGATGGAAGAAAGCATGGAAGGCGCCGAGAAGAAACGAGCTCGCGCGTCGAAAACTAAGAAAGGTAGATGAAAGGAAATGGTGTACTTAAAGTCTTTATGAGTACCATTAACACTAAACTCGTTTTTAAAACTGAATCTGAATTGAACAGCAGCTTTATGGTCACTGCAGGTGGGAGAGCAGCTCGGGTGAGAGAAGCTCAGGTGCGGGCAGCTGAAGAGGCGGACAGAAGGTAATGGGTTTCCCATCGCTACAGGACACAGATTCCTCACTGTCCTGTACATGATAGTGTTTTCCTGCTCTAACACACACACACACACACACACACACACACACACACACACACACACACACACACCCTCCGGTTCATCAGCTGATTAACAGTCCTCTCTGAGTTAGATTGGGGGTGTTTGATTTTTTTCTTAAATAATTCAGAGGACATCTACATAGTTTATTTAATTGGTTTATTTCTGTAGAGTCTCTTCAAAAGGAGCAGGAAATCCCAGTAAAATCCCAATAAATTCCCAATAAAATCCCATTCTACTTCAATCTGATGTTGCAGTACAGCAACAAAGAGAAACACTATTCTCTAATACCTTCTGGAGGCGAGAGAGAGAAAGAGAGAGATTGATGGATAATTAGAATGAAAATGAAGTAAGGCCTAATTGATTTCTAGATGAATGATAGATAGATAGATAGATAGATAGATAGATAGAATGAAAATAAGGTAAGACATAATTGAGTGCTAGGATAATTATTTATATATAGATGAATGGATGGATAGACAGCTAGAGAGATTGATGGATGGATAAAATGAAAAAGAAGTAAGGCATCATTGATTTCTAGAAGAAAGATAGGTGGGTAGATAGAATGAAAATAAAGTAAGACATAATTGAATGATAGGCAGGCAGAGATAGATAGATAGATAGATAGACAGATGAGTAGATAGATCGATATAATGGAAATAATTTAGATCTATAAGAATTACGGATATATACATGCATGGATAGATAGAAAGATATATAGATTGATGGATAGAGAGTGAAAATGAAGTAAGGCATAATTTACTTCTAGAAGAATGATGGATAGACAGGCAGATAGAGTGAAAATGAACTAAGGCATAATTGAGTGCTAGAAGAATGTTGGATAGATAGATAGACAGGCAGGCAGGCGGATAGATAGAATGGAAATGAAGTAAGACGTAATTGAGTGCTAGAAGAATGATTTGGTTTTGATTTAGGAATGGAAATTGTGGTTGTTTCTGGTCAGGAAGGAGGTTTTGAAGGAGTCTCTGAGGGAGAAGCTGGAGTTGGAGCGGAGAGCTCTTCAGGTGGTGGAAAGGCTCCTGGATGACAACGTGACGGAGGATTTCTTGACCGATTGCGTAAGTAGCGGACTGCTGCTTTAATCATCTGTGTGATGCAGTTGTCTGTCTGTGGCTTGATGACGCGGGTGCGTGTGCTCCAGGCTCGACTGATCACACCAGCAAACTACAGAGATGCAGTGGAGGAGCGCTTCATCACCAAAACGTGTGGCTATCCTGTCTGCTCCAACAAACTCACTAACGTAAGAAGCCTCTGGCGTCGCTACGTTTCATCGTTTTTAGATATATTTCTGTTTTCAAGCAGAAGTGTGAAGTATTTAGTTATCGTTTAGTCTTCATCTCCGAAAAAACCAAATGCTCGCTGCATCCTTGGAATGTGATCGTAGGGAAAACTCTTTATTTGATGTAAATAAAGCCAGATATTTCCTGTGGTGTTTACGTTTCTGTATATATTCCAGGTTCCGACTCAACGGTATAAAATTTCCACCAAGACCAATAAGGTGTATGATATCAGTGAGCGCAAGGTGGGGTGCATTTTGGAGAAACATACTGCAATGAAACACCGATTTTCCAGATATTTCTGTGACTCAGATATCACTTTGTCTCTGTTTCAGTGCTTCTGTAGTAATTTCTGCTACAAAGCCTCGAAATATCTCGAAGTCCAGATTTCCAAATCACCGCTGTGGCTGAGAAAGGAGGAGAGGTAGTGTGACTCGTTTATTTACACTCGCACGGTTCGTAATCATCTTAAAGTAAAGATCTGCCCCTGACCTCTGTTACCTGTCACTGGCGCAAGTGTGAGACTGGTCAACCTTTCTGCAGGAACAGATAGGATTGGGCAGAATTCATTTGGGAGCAGGTGAGATTGGTCAGAATTCCTTCCAGAACACGTGGGATTGGTCAGAATTCCTTTACAAGTGGGTAGGATTGGTCGGGATTCCCTTGTAGCGTGGACGGGATTGGTCGGAATTCCCTCGAAGAGTGGACGGGATTGGTCGGAATTCCCTCGAAGAGTGGACGGGATTGGTCGGAATTCCCTCGAAGAGTGGACGGGATTGGTCGGAATTCCCTCGAAGAGTGGACGGGATTGGTCGGAATTCCCTCGAAGAGTGGACGGGATTGGTCGGAATTCCCTCGCAGAGTGGACGGGATTGGTCGGAATTCCCTCGCAGAGTGGACGGGATTGGTCGGAATTCCCTTGAAGAGTGGACGGGATTGGTCGGAATTCCCTTGAAGAGTGGATGGGATTGGTTGGAATTCCCTTGAAGAGTGGACGGGATTGGTCGGAGTTCCCTTGAAGAGTGGACGGGATGGGTCGGAAATTCCCTTGAAGAGTGGACGGGATTGGTCGGAATTCCTTAAGAGAGTGGACGGGATTTGTCATAATTTCTACAGAAATGCTTGGTATTAGTCCAAATTCCTTCATGGGAGAGTGAGATTGGTCAGAATTACTACCAACCCTGAATTGTGTCTTAATTGTTTATTTATATTAATATAAACTTTGTTGTTAAATGAAACCTTCCTCTTTGTTTTTCTCCTGCAGACCTCCCGAGGTGAAGCTGTTGAAGAAGGGAGACGGGTACGTGTGCGCTCTTTTACTGTCACGTTTCTATAGAAGAACTATAACGCGCATATATACCGGGGATCAATAACAGTCACCCATCTCATCTCATCTTATCCGCTGTTCCCCTTCCTCTCAGAGGCACGTCAGGTCTGGAAGTGAAGCTATCAGACAGACCTGTGAGTAAATCAGACGTCGAGAATCTGGTCCCGGAATGCACCGGGTCGCACGGGGTCTCCGGTGAGAGCGAGAGCGAGTGTAGCGATGAGGAGCAGGGCTTCGTGTCCAGCGTGGTGGCCAGACAGCAGCAGCGGAGGCGTGTTCACTGGGGGGATCTGCCCAGACGGGACGGGGAAAACCAAACGCACGACGCCGACACCGAAGTGACGGGCGTGAGGCGCGAGAGAGTAAAGCGCGGTGATGACGCTAAGCTCTCTGAACCAATCAGTGACTCGGTGTCAGTGGATGAAACCAGTGAGCGTCTACTGCAGCTCGCTCTCCCGGACTCTCCTGCTCCGGATGAAAACTCTCCCGAAACGAGCCTCGACATCTCCCAAGTTGGGATGAGTAAAAAAACTGCTATCGGACTCCGAAACCTGCTGAAGAGCCACGGGAAAGCGCGAGGCGACGCTCCAGACGTCACGCTCAGCCTGCTGGAACGTCTCGCACGCACGCTGATGGAGTGGAGAACCAACGAGACCATGAGGTGTGTGTATGTGTATGTGTGTATATATATATACAGTGAGGAAAAAAAGTATTTGATCCCCTGCTGATTTTGTACGTTTGCCCACTGACAAAGAAATGATCAGTCTATAATTTTAATGGTAGATTTATTTGAACAGTGAGAGACAGAATAACAACAAAAAAATCCAGAAAAACGCATGTCAAAAATGTTATAAATTGATTTGCATTTTAATGAGGGAAAAAAGTATTTGACCCCTCTGCAAAACATGACTTAGTACTTGGTTTAAAAACCCTTGTTGGCAATCACAGAGGTCAGACGTTTCTTGTAGTTGGCCACCAGGTTTGCACACATCTCAGGAGGGATTTTGTCCCATTCCTCTTTGCAGATCTTCTCCAAATCATTAAGGTTTCGAGGCTGACGTTTGGCAACTCGAACCTTCAGCTCTCTCCACAGATTTTCTATGGGATTTAGGTCTGGAGACTGCCTAGGTCACTCCAGGACCTTAATGTGCTTCTTCTTGAGCCACTCCTTTGTTGCCTTGGCCGTGTGTTTTGGGTCATTGTCATGCTGGAATACCCATCCACGACCCGTTTTCAATGCCCTGTCTGAGGGAAGGAGGTTTTCACCCAAGATTTGACGGTACATAGCCCCGTCCATCGTCCCTTTGATGCGGTGAAGTTGTCCTGTCCCCTTAGCAGAAAAAAACCCCCAAAGCATAATGTTTCCACCTCCATGTTTGACAGTGGGGATGGTGTTCCAGGGGTCATAGGCAGCATTCCTCCTCCTCCAAACACGGCGAGTTGAGTTGATGCCAAAGAACTCCATTTTGGTCTCATCTGACCTCAACACTTTCACCCAGTTGTCCTCTGAATCATTCAGATGTTCATTGGCAAACTTCAGACGGGCATGTATATGTGCTTTCTTGAGCAGCGGACCTTGCGGGCGCTGCAGGATTTCAGTCCTTCACGGCGTAGTGTGTTACCGATTGTTTTCTTGGTGACTATGGTCCCAGCTGCCTTGAGATCATTGACAAGGTCCTCCCGTGTAGTTCTGGGCTGATTCCTCACTGTTCTCATGATCGTTGCAACTCCACGAGGTGAGATCTTGCATGGAGCCCCAGGCCGAGGGAGATTGACAGTTCATTTGTGCTTCTTCCATTTGCGAATAATCGCACCAACTGTTGTCCCCTTCTCACCAAGCTGCTTGGCACTGGTCTTGTAGCCCATTCCAGACTTGTGTAGGTCTACAGTCTTGTCCCTGACATCCTTGGAGAGCTCTTTGGTCTTGGCCATGGTGGAGAGTTTGGAATCTGATTGATTGATTGCTTCTGTGGACAGGTGTCTTTTATACAGGTAACAAACTGATATTAGGAGCACGCCCTTTAAGAGTGTGCTCCTAATCTAAGCTCGTTACCTGTATAAAAGACACCTGGGAGCCAGAAATCTTTCTGATTGAGAGGGGGTCAAATACTTTTTTCCCTCATTAAAATGCAAATTAATTTATAAAATTTTTGACGTGCGTTTTTCTGGATTTTTTTGTTGTTATTCTGTCTCTCACTGTTCAAATACAACTACCATTAAAATTATAGACTGATCATTTCTCTGTCAGTGGGCAAACGTACAAAATCAGCAGTTAATCAAATACTTTTTTCCCTCACTGTGTGTATATATATATATATATATATATATATATATATATATATATATATATATATATATATATATATATATATATATATAATATGCTTTTATTTTTGCTATACGTTTTTTGAAAACTCCTCCGCGTATCCGTACCGTAAGGTTCCTCTACGGACCAGATTACACCTCGCACTCCGAGGCCGAGCTGCAGAGTGATGAGGAGGAGGAAGAGCTGGACGAAGATGACCTGGAGGATGTGGAGAAGGTGAAGGGTTCAGGAGGAGGAGGAGGAGGAGGAGCAGCTCAAGCTCGACCCTCTGCGGCAGCACCTGATTACGAGACTCTGAGAACGGAGACGAAGATGCTGGAGCTCCGAGTGCTCGAGTTTTACAGAGGAGTGTGTGTCCTGCCCGAGGAGGTGCAGACGGAAGCTGCGGAGGAGAAAGCACGCACCGAGGTGAGCGAACGCAACACGTACTGCCTGGATACCTGCACTGTGAGATTTATTTATTGATTTATTTATTTACACGATTTAGAGATTTGAAACGTGCCGTTACTGACGCCCGAGTCCACACGAGGGCGCTGTGTACAAGAGCACGCGGAGTTACTGCACCTTGATGTTTAATGAGAGAGGTTACTGTAGGTTACACCGCGACAGTTTTCAGTCCGTTCCACCTAAAACCGCCGTTTCCAACCCGGACCTTATGAAATGGCACGTAACAGCAGTGCAGGAGTGAACAATTCTGTTAAAAACATATATATATATATATAAACTGTAATGGCACCGATCCGATACCCATGGATCAGTATCAGGCCGATTCTGGCAGAAATGCCGGCTCGGATGTCCGAGATAAAAAAAAAAATTCGAAGGATTCGATTCGATCCTGTGCGAACGCTACAGTTTCGCATCATTCGTATTTTAAGTGTATTTAAATTAAAAAAAAAATTTATTTTAACGCTTGTTAGTTTTTAAAGAAAACATCAGACGTACATCGGTATCGTGCCACTTCTGGTTAGAAATATAACGTCGTTGTCCGCGGGCGCGTAAACTTTTTTTTATTTTTATTTTTTTAAATTTCACCATGACGTCGGTTTTGGAGTTTCTAATCAAGCAGCCCGGTGTGTATAGACCTGTCGCATCATGTGTCGTTATTATACACACGGGTTAACGTTATTACTGTTTCAGAGTTGTTCATTATGGGATGTCGTCTCACCCCCGATGTGTGTGTGTGTGTGTGCGTGTTGTGTTCTGTTTGTGAATCGTATGCTCGTTCAGGAGAGGGAGAAGGTCCCGCCGCTGCCGCCGGTCGACTCTCGGGCTCAGCGGGCGATCCAGAGGGGCATCGCTGTGGGGAAGCTCAGCAGAAGGTCCGAGTTCCTCGCTCGCTTCGTTTTAGTGCATGCGGTTGAGAGACGAGCAGAAATGTCAGTGTAGCCGCTGTTTCAACGCTGTTTCCGTGCGCTGTGCTGTGTTTCAGTTTGAGAGACGTCCTCGGGCCTCTGGGTGTCACCATGAACGAGATCGTCGACCATCTTAACGGCATCGTCCGGACCTTCAGGTGGGTTGTGTAGATATCGGATCAGACACGTGGGGAGATCCGTAGCCGAGCACGCGGGACAGAAGGTTTCCGTGCTCCGTCGACGGGGACTAACTTGTATTTATAGTGCCGATGTTAAACGTAACCGTAAACGGATAAAAACTATGACGGTTAGGAATGTGTAATCGCGGATAAGCTGCCGTCATATAAAAAGAATCGAACGCTTCAGGACGTGCTGTTCCCAACATTGATCATTTTCCCGTAACGGCGCGACACGGAGTGTTTTCTTCCTGACGTGTTCCTAACCGAGTCCACGGAGCTTTTTTTTTTTTTTTTTTTCCGTGCGATATGCGAGCCGCTGTCGCTCACGGTCACGTCGTCAACAGGAAGTTGTGTCTCGCTCCCGGGAGCTGATTTACGGTGGCTCTGAAGGGCCACTTCACGAAGGTGTTTCCAGGAATTCTGCTCCTCCTGTGAAGGGCCACTAAATCTGAGCCGCGCACACACAAGGTTTAACACCAATCAGAGGCGCTGGAACGGAACGGAGCGGGTCAGCGACCTCACGCCGCCTTTTTACTGGAACGAGCCACGTCCTAAAGTTATCAAATCAAAAAGCGTAGCTCCACACTGACGGAGCTCTATTCGTGCCAGAATTAAAAAAAAAAAAAAACACCACCACCACGACAGGCATATAGTCAAGTGCAAAAGTTTTTACCCCCCCGTCCTCTATTTTACAATTCATCTCCATGGAAAGCTGTCCAGATCTGATCTGTTTCTAGGTTATAAAGGCAAAGAGAATATTCCCATCGCGTCTATGACTGAGATCTTTCAGCACTTTTCACTCATTTATACCGTTTGAATTAAAAAAAAAAAAATTTTCACACCCTTGTCACATGTCTGGTGGCTTTAAATTCATTATAAATGTCTTTCTTTTATTTGTCCTGGGGTGTACAAACCTTTGCACTCAACCGTTGTACAATAATTCAGATTTGTAAATATTTTTTTATTTTATTTATATATATAAGATTCAAAAATGTAAACTAATAAAAGTAAATTAATTGTGAAATTTAAAGTTTATTTTTATGTTTTAATATGAACACATGGAATGAAACGTGACTCGTTATTTCATCAATTAAAATTGTTTTATTTCATGTTTTTTATATCAAAACTGTTCAGTAAATTAAAGTTTGACTTAATATTTAATTTGCTATATTTTTATATTAAAATATAATAATAATAAGAAGTCCTATAGTACTATTTTATCGTTCATATAATTTATATATATTTTTAAATATGTATATTTAAAAGAAAAAAAAATGTTTGTTTATTTTATTTTGTAGTTGATGCATTTCGCTTTGATGTGTTTGTTAATCCGTCGCTCCGTCCCACGGGGTTGGACCTGTTCACCGATTGGTCACTTTTCTTTTTTAAACGGTGCAGTGCTATAAAGCCGTTGTGTTTGTTTGCTCTCCGTTTATGGTCAGAAATGAAAGATGGACGACTCCCTTGACGAGGAGCGATGGGATAGCAGTTAGCAGGTTGTTAGCCAACAGGATGTTTGATGATAATTAAACAGCGATGTTGTCTTTTCCAGATTTACAAACGTTAACATCATCCACAAGCCTCCTGAATGGACCCTGATCGCCGTCGTTTTGCTTTCAGTGTGAGTCTCCTTTTTATTTCTCTGGATTTTGTAAACGCGCTTAAATTTGACATTCGTATCAGAAATGTTTTGGACTTTTCATTTGAAATCCTTTCAGAGGAGCCGATCTGATCTCCGCTTTTATCGACCGTGTGCCAGGAAAGTGTTATTACATCACAAAATTTATGAGCCAATCAGGATCCAGTATGCAAATGAAGAAAATGACGTTCATAGAATCTGGGTTTCTTGACATTTCTTGTTCTTGATTTCTTTCTTTTTGAAAGTTTGTCTGCTTTGTTTTTCGGTATTTGTGGGTGTGTTTTATTTCTTTATTTTTTATTTTTATTTACTTATTCTGTATTTGTATGTGTGCAATTGTTCACGAATTGTTCTTTTTATTTTATTTTAGTCTCGTGAATTCTATTGCATTGCTTCATCATATAAAGTCCTCGTGAAGCGCCTTGAAACGCGCAGCGTTATTCGACGCGTTGACGTAATTTCCACTGAAACAGGAAGTCAGGGCGGGACATATGAACTGACTCCTCCTCTTTTTTTAATTCCTCTTTTTTTTTTCTTTTCTTTAAAAAAAAAAAATTATATATATATATATTTTTTTAAATGGTCGGTAGCGTTTAGCCTACCTAGGCCGTACTCGACGGTTAGCGGCGTGGATTTTTATAACGTCGGGGGCGGAACACTTCAGATTCTACAGAGAGTTTGATTGGACAGAAAATCTGATGAGAAGCTGAAGTGCGGTATGATGTCATCAAAGCTGTTGATCCGTATCGGTGGTAGAGACAGACCGATATGTACATGTTTGAATGTATATATCTTCTAAAAGTTAATTTTGTTATTGTTTCGGAGCGCACTCGCTTATATATAACCTTAAGGCGAACATATTCATGCTAAAACGTTATTATTATTATTAATTATTATCATTAACTTTGAGAAGGGAGAGAGGACATGTCTCCTTTCGCTCTGATTGACAGGGACATAAGACATGGTTTTTTTCTTTATCTGTTGAGGTGCTTTATCAACTGATTAGGGTTTATGGCCACTCAGTAAGTGTGTGTGTGTGTGTGTGTGTGTGTGTGTGTGTGTGAGAGCGAGAGAGATGGCTCGAACAACAGCTGGAGTGCAGGACTGTAAGGAAAGCTGGCTGAGGAAATCAGGGAGCATTGTTTTCTTTGCAGGAACACCCACTCAGTAAAGCAATTACACCTGAGAGTGTGTGTGTGTGTGTGTGTGTGTGTGTGAGAGAGAGTGCAGAGTTGCCTTCTTGATTTTAATCGCAGAGATAAAGAAATGTACACAAGCATATGAAGTATTATGAATGAAACTGTTTTACGATTTGAGCTTCATTGGAATTTTCAGCTCGGCACGCCGACGGTCCGGCCGCTCCGGACGTTTCAGAGGAAAGAAAAGCGAGGGTGATGTTTTCATATGGATCGACCTTTCGCACGTATCTCACGTCCGAATGTTTTCCTAAGCCAAGACGAACTAAAAATTCCCTCCAGATTTACAAAAAAGTTCTCGCTGGATAAACGCCCGTCGGCCATGTTCGTGGCACGGCTCGTTTCTATTTAGCCACACCCACTAAGATCCAAAAACAAACAAACAAACAAAAAAAACAGGCGACGCTCCCAGAGGGCGACGGTTAGAAGATCCGCGGCCGATGGATCGGGTCTCATTCTGTATAAAATTTACACAAACTCTGGAGCGAGGCGTAGGATACGGACGCTGTTTTCCGAACTGACCGGCGTTCCGGTTTGATTTCAGAAGATTCCGAAAGACAAAGCATGCGCAAAATATATCAATCACGCACGATACGAATGAGCTTTAAATGTAAACGCATCGTGGTTTTAAAAAAAAAAAAAATTCATGAGTGGAAAATGTCATCGTTGTGGTGTATAAGAGGAATAAAACACTTCGGGAGTGTTTTATTCCTTATGTGGCGTTGCCATTTTCCCCAAAAATAATAAATAAAACCCTCAGATGAATGCAGGAGCTTGCTTGTGTGTGTAATATGTCTAAAGGTATAGTGTGTTGGCATGTTGCAGTGAAAAATGGGAAGGTAGGAAGGTGTGTGTGTGTGTGTGTGTGTGTGTGTGTGTGTGTGTCAGGGTCAGTGTGGGCTCCAGGAAGCTGTTTGCACTGTGACAGATGGTGTGTGCGTCTTCCCCGGGTTTTATGAAGGCCCGGACGAGGCCCAGAGTTCCGTGCTGCTCCCGTCTGAGTCAACAGAGACACTTTTTTTTTTTTATCTCTCCACGATTACAGCGAATAAGTGATAGAGCAGCAGCAGGGAAGCATGGGAAACATTCCACCTGAGCAACGCTAACGCCCTCCGACACCCTCCTCCCTCCTCACAAACGCTGCCTAAAAACAAGACTCTGATTTATCATTTACCGAGGCCGAGTTTCAGCGCGCTCGAGCTTTAAACGCGGATCGTTCGGACGCTCGGGTTTCACGAGATTCTTCTCCGAATCCTATAAGAGACGCGTGTTCGGAGTTCAGCTGGTTAACGGCTAACTAGCGGCTCTGTTATTAACGCTTCGCCGTGCGTGTGGAGAGTATAGTGCACTATTTGGGCAGTTTTATCGATTCAAAAGCTGGTGTAAAACATTCTGGGTCATGCTGTTATAAGAAATTAATCAGCAACAGGAAGTGATGTGAATCTTTCCACCGTAGATTTGATCATTTTCCTAGAACACCACAGTGTGCTCTTGTACCACAGCGATGTTGTGACGATTACAATCTTTTATTTATTAAAGAAGGACGTCTTGTACTTGTTATCCGTTTGTAGTTATCACTTGCGTCGTAGCAGCTGCAGTTCCCTCTGAAAGTATTGGAACAGCAAGGAACACGGCTTGCTTTTCTCCCACAGACGGCTCTCTGGTCTTCGTGTCCGTTTAACCTTTTTAACAACAAATGCAGTCGTCACAGGCAAAACCCAGGGCCTGAACCGAGAGTAGACATCCAGAGCTTTAATTCTTTAAACATATCATTCGAAACATTTCATTCTAAAATCAGTTCAACAGGGCACACCTGGGCAGAAAGAAACACCTTATCGATCACCAATATGTTCCAATATATTGGATGTTTTAAGTTGTTAACACGTCTAGATGTACATATGAGGAAATGAAAGCCGAGACTCTGACCTGTCGTCTCATGTTCGTCTTTTGATCTCAAACCGAGATGCGTTCGCTGTATAGCGAAGACAGACGGTGGAATCGGCCTCGCTGTTCCGATACTTTCGGAGCGGACTGTGTGAACAGGCGTCGCCTCGCCAGCCTCTCTTTTTATTTTCTCTCACTTGAAGTTAACGAGGCAAAAACGCAGACAGGAGAACCCGAAGATGTCGGAAATGTTCCAGCATTACCTCGGAGCGCTGAAACTGGAGACTCCTTCTGTAAACGTTCAGTAAACATCTCCTTACGGACAATTCGCGCGTATCAGCGATGACCCGTATTATTTGTTAACCATCCGTTGTCACTATGGAAACGATCGTGTTAGACCGATAGAACGTTATAGAAAATGAATCTGCGCCCTCTGGCCAATCAGAATCCAGCATCCAGCAGAGCTGTGAATGTTCTGTTATAAGTAGTCGGGTGAGTGTTTATTGTTTACGCAACCGGACACGGCATTAAATTAGGAAATGATCGCCCTTCCTCAACCGGCGCTCGTCTCTACGCTCCGACCGGTCTCGCACGTGGGTACGATCGTTCACGGAATGAATAAATAAACAAATGTGTATGATTAGTGTAGAAACGTAGCTCGCAGTCGTTTTAATCATAGGAAGGGGAAAAAACACCCACACACAATGGTGCGAATTTGATCAGGACGTGCTCTGTTCTCCGTTTTTTTTCCGTTCATGAATAATTCAGACGCCGATCTCTCTTTACCTTATGTCGCGCTCGCGGGCGGCTCGTGCGGTTTTGTTCAGAGCGAATGAATAATGCATAAAGATGCTGAAACGTGAGAGCAGGTGGAAACCGAGCCACTCTGAGAGAGAGGACGGGACGGCATGGCGGTTTCAGCTTCCTGCGTGCATGTCGTAGCGGCGCTTTAATGACTATTAAATTTTAACAGCTCCTTAAGGAGTCGTTTTCTGGATTGTTCTCTCAATCACAGACGTGGGCGTGTCTTCACGATGCACGCATGACGTAACACGAACTGTTCCTCGCGTACTACGCACGCCTCGTTTTAATGCAGACTAGCGGTTTTGATCTTTTCTGGTGAGCGTTTGTTTTAGGGGGCGTGGCCACACTAATGACCATAACCATAACGTTTATGTTACGTCATGCTAGGAACATGATCAGAACTGTAGAGATGATTAAGGAATAAAATACTCAAGGGCATGCTGTTCATAGGAAAATAATCAACCCACCCCATCGCAAAAAGTCGATTATTTTTTTAATTATATTTTTATTTTTTATTAAAGAGTGACCTCCTTTTTATCCACTTAGAGTTACGTGTGTGCAGCCACACCCCCTCCCTGTAAAAAGATCGAAAGATATCTGAGTCTGAATGTATTTTCTGATAGCGGCTTCAACGCATGAAATTGACATGAATCCGATTTTTTGTGCGATAAAGTTGCGCTTGATTTGATAGTGTGTCACATGACCATAACCGATACGCAGCTATGCTAGGAGCTCCATAGAAAGCTCTTTTAAACCTCATCTAGATTTTAATGTTTTGCGTGCTTTTTGAATTCCATTTTGGTTTTGATGGGAGACGATTTTTTATCATTTTTTTTTTTAAAGAAAAAAAAAGAGCGCCCCCTGGAGTGTGTTATACTGAAGGAAAAAGTGCACAACCTCTTTTCCTGTATTACATAATTAATTGGAGTTATTTCCACTGATCTTTATATAGAAGCTAAAACACGGTCATCTTTCCAGTTCTCCCCGAGAACGCACTGCCCATGACCGTGAAAAATGACCATCGTGATCAAGACATTCCCGAAATAATTACATTACACGTTGTAAAAATGGGGAAAAAAACCCGTCTGAATAGGGTTTTTTTTTTAATGCCTCACTGTTGTGTTCAGATCACTTCCTGGATTTGACATTGACCTCTGCGTGACCTCTGGTCGTATGTTGCACAGGTTAACCGAAGTGTCTCCGTCGCTGAGGGAGTCGATGACGAGGACGCGCTCGGTCGAGTACATCAGCTCTCTCATGAAGGAGCTCGGACTGAAGGACGAGGATCTGCAGAGCCTCGTGAAGCTCTTCGAGCCGGACGGAAAAGCGCGCGCTACACGCCGCTCGGCTGCAGAGTCGAGCCGAGTAACGCCGCCATAAATCTTCTAGGAGCAATAATGTGTGATCTGTATTATTTAAAATAAATCGGTGCGGTTGTGTGAACCGGAAAGCAATGCTACTTGAAGGCTCCTTGTCATTTTTAGCGTTCTGAACGCGATTCATGAACAGCTCTTAAAGCAAGCGTAAATATGGTTATAGATTTGACATTCCTCTCAAGTTTGATGAACTGTATGTGGGCGTGGCCTAATATTACAACAGGCACTCTTGATTGACAGCACTCAGACTTTCAGCCAGCGACACCCCTCAGGGAGCTAAAAACAACAGCACAAGAATCAGGATTGTTCAACCTCCATGTACCAACCACCCGAATACAGAGTTACACAGTAGCCACACTTTACTAGCTAGATTAGCTTGTATCGGCTACGTTAGCTTATGCTTGCTAGGTCGGGTTTCATTTACTATATTAGCTTTTACTCACTAGGTTAACTTTTACTTGCTAGGTTAGCTGTTACTAACTAGGTGTAGCGTTTATGCGCTAGGTTAGCTTTTACTCACCAATTTAGCTGTCACTTACTAGGTTAGCTTTCACTTGCTAGCTTAGCTTTCACTCGCTATGTTAGCTTATACAAAATATATGTAACTTTTACTTTCTAGCTTAGCTTTTATGCACTAATTTAGCTTTCACTTGCGAGGTTAGCTTTTACTAAGTAGATGTAGCTTGTACTTGCGAGGTTAGCTTTTACTCACCAATTTAGCTGTCACTTACTAGGTTAGCTTTCACTTGCTAGCTTAGCTTTTACTAAATATATGTAGCTTATGCTTGCTAGGTCAGGTTTCATTTACTATGTTAGCTTTTACTCACTAGGTTAACTTTTACTTGCTAGTTTAGCTGTTACTAAGTAGGTGTGGCGTTTATGTGCTAGGTTAGCTTTTACTCACCAATTTAGCTGTCACTTACTAGCTTAGCTTTCACTCGCTATGTTAGCTTTTATTAAGTAGATGTAGCTTTTAATGTCTAGGTTAGCTTTTATGCACTAATTTAGCTTTCACTTGCGAGGTTAGCTTTTACTAAGTAGATGTAGCTTGTACTTGCGAGGTTAGCTTTTACTCACCAATTTAGCTGTCACTTACTAGGTTAGCTTTCACTTGCTAGCTTAGCTTTTACTAAATATATGTAGCTTTTACTTTCTAGGTTAGCTTTTATGCACTAATTTAGCCATCACTTGCGAGGTTAGCTTTTACTAAATATATGTAGCTTATGCTTGCTAGGTCGGGTTTCATTTACTATGTTAGCTTTTACTCACTAGGTTAACTTTTACTTGCTAGTTTAGCTGTTACTAAGTAGGTGTGGCGTTTATGTGCTAGGTTAGCTTTTACTCACCAATTTAGCTGTCACTTACTAGGTTAGCTTTCACTTGCTAGCTTAGCTTTCACTCGCTATGTTAGCTTTTACTAAACATATGTAGCTTTTACTTTCTAGGTTAGCTTTTATGCACTAATTTAGCTATCACTTGCAAGGTTAGCTTTTACTAAATATATGTAGCTTATGCTTGCTAGGTCAGGTTTCATTTACTATGTTAGCTTTTACTCACTAGGTTAACTTTTACTTGCTAGTTTAGCTGTTACTAAGTAGGTGTGGCGTTTATGTGCTAGGTTAGCTTTTACTCACCAATTTAGCTGTCACTTACTAAGTTAGCTTTCACTTGCTAGCTTAGCTTTCACTCGCTATGTTAGCTTTTACTAAACATATGTAGCTTTTACTTTCTAGGTTAGCTTTCACTTGCGAGGTTAGCTTTTACTAAGTAGATGTAGCTTGTACTTGCGAGGTTAGCTTTTACTCACCAATTTAGCTGTCACTTACTAGGTTTGCATTCTTTTGGTTTCTTTCAAGATTAGCCCCACCCAGTAATTAAATTAAACAGAAAATGTAAATGTTTCTCACACACACACAAAAAAGAAAGTCCCTAATAGTTCAGACTGATTTTCTCTGACAAAATGAGCATTATTGCCTCCAGAGCTTTTTATATTTAAAACATTCCACTTTTAGAAAAAAAAAAAAAAAAAAGGATCCTTAGGAGTGCTTTGGATGGTTCTCGCTTTCTAATGGGGTTCTACCTGCGACCTCCTAGCGCCACTACCCCCACTAATTTTTTTTTTAATGATTTTAAATTGTTTGACAGGTTAAATTAAAGTGTACGTACGGTTTAAAATGCAGCAACTCACTGAAACAGCTGAAAGTTTTGAAGAAAACTCGAGGCAAGTCATTTTGTATCGTAAAATATAAAAGATAATATCGAGTTCCAATATGCAAATGAAGGAGAAAGGGGCGGAGCATGAAGGCTTGGAGGCGTTTCTAATTTACATGTTCCTGAAGACTTTGAAGTGTTTGTGCCATCTTTAAAACTATTTTGTGTGGCTTTAAAGGCAGAACAATATATTACTGTAACTAGCAGGCAAAAGCAAGACCTCTGCTTCTTGCAAAAGGCAATTAAAAGGGAACTAACGCCGTTAATAAGCGAGAGAACGGAGGTGTAAAGGAGAGGCGAGTGCTCAGTATGAGGTTTGTAGTAAATGACTAAATCTGTTCTGCAGAACTGTTAACCAAACTTGTGATCTTGCTGCTCACAGATAACAAGTGGTGTGTGAACGTTTGCTTTATAAGCAGCTGTGAAAAAAAAAAAGTCGGCGTTCCTCTTACCTCACTGGTAATAAATACATAAAGCCAGACCAGCGTTTCACAAACACGAGCTTTTCACCGTTTCCTGCTTTAACACCAAACTTTAACATGATCGAGGTTTCTTAAGCGTGTAAACGGTGTAAATTAAAAAAAAATAAAAAAATAAAGGCGCGGGATTTCAGGAAGAACTTTTATTTATCCACAAACTTAAAAAATGTCCACAAGGACCTAAAAGTAAACATTCAAACACAAGATCTTATAAATAACTTTAAAGTCGCATAAAGTTCCGTTAATAATAATAATAATAATAATAATAATAATAATAAAAGTCGATAAACATGTTTAGTATCAATAGCTTAACTAATGCTCTTCGTAGTGTTTTTTTTTTTTATGTAAAGAATATAAATTATATCCGAGTTTCGAAATGGAAGCGTCTCTTATTTCAGGCCGTGCTGCGTTTCTCGGTGTCTCCTCAAGTCCACTTTGCGCTGGAAGCCTTTGCCGCACGAGTCGCAGCCGAACGGTTTGAAGCCGGTGTGTTTCCGGCTGTGTGTGATGAGGTTGGAGCTCTGACTGAACGCTTTCCCACACACTTGGCATTTGTGCGGCTTTTCTCCTGAAAACACCATCGATACAGATTAAACATGGGACACGTTGAAATCCGAATACACCAATACACAAATCGGATCACTATATCGTTACGTTTTATGGAATGAAACACTCCGTGTCGTGCTCTTATAGGAAAATAATCAACGCCAGGGTGGTGTGACGAAGCGTTGAAGATGAAGAGTCACTGTTACGGCCCTGAAGTTGATTATTTTCCTATAACGGCCATGTCCCGAAGTGTTTTATTCCTCTTACACTACAGCAATATGCCAAGGATTTAAAGAAAATTTTTACGCATTAAAAAAACGACGCATCAGACCTTTTTATCCATTTATAGCTACATTTAATGTTGTTAAACATTCCTGAAAACTAGTTAATAACGTTTTCCTTTTTTTTCCCTGTAAAAAAAAACAAACAAAAACTTAGATTGTCACGTTACCAAGAAGTACGGAAGCCCGACTTTTATTTCTCAAAACTGCGACTTTATATCTCTCGATTTTTTGAATTTCTCGCAATTTCGAGTTAACGTCTCACAATTCTGATATTTTTTTTCATGGACGTCTAAATTGCGAGAGAGAGAGAAAAAATCCGGAATCGCGAGACGTGAACTCGTAATTGCGAGAAATAAAAATCCGGAATCGCGAGACGTGAACTCGTAATTGCGAGAAATAAAAATCCGGAATCGCGAGACGTGAACTCGTAATTGCGAGAAATAAAAATCCGGAATCGCGAGACGTGAACTCGCAATTGCGAGAAATAAAAATCCGGAATCGCGAGACGTGAACTCGTAATCGCGAGAAATAAAAATCCGGAATCGTGAGACGTGAACTCGTAATCGCGAGAATTAAAAATCCGGAATCGTGAGACGTGAACTCGTAATCGCGAGAATTAAAAATTCGTAATTGTGAGAAATAAAAATTCGGAATTGCGAGACGTTAACTCGTAATCGCGAGAGATAAAAATTCGGAATTGCGAGAAATAAAAATCCGGAATCGCGAGACGTGAACTCGTAACTGTGAGAATTTAAGTCAAAGTTGTGCAAAAAAAAAAAAAAAATCAGAATTGTGAGATTTAAAGTTGCGATTGCGGGAAATAAAGTCCGAATTGCGAGATTGCAGTTGTGAGAAATAAAATCGCAATTCCCTTTTTACATTTTTTTTCTTCCAGAAAGAAGCATGAACTCCTCTCTCCTGGAGTATTTACAGTAACATTAAATGTAACTATAAATGGATAAAAAGTGTGATGCATCATCATTTAATAAATAACATACGGTATTAAATAGTAAATAATCGTTAGTGTTGGCAAAGTGCTGTGGTATAAGAGGAATAAAACACTTTAGGGCTGTGCTGTTTTAGGAAAATAATCAGCGGCGACACTTTTTCCCCATGAAGCGCACTCGTATGAGGAATTCATCGGCGTGAGCGTTACCCGTGTGGATGAACGTGTGTTTCTTCATGTCGGATTTCTGGTGGAATCTCTTGCCGCAGTATTGGCAGGGGTACGGCCGCGTGTCCGAGTGGATCAGCAGGTGAGTGGACAGAGTGGACGACCTCTTGAAGCTTTTCCCGCAGATTTTGCAGCTGAAAATCCTCTCCTGTCGATAAACACAGATAATCCAGGTTAGTGCATGCTTTTAGATGATCTTAGCACTCCGTGGACTTGGTTAGATCATTAACCTGCTGAAATGTACGGTTTATCAACCCACTACTTTGAAGATCTGATTCATAGTGAGCGGGAAAAAAATGTAATTGATTAAAATTCACTCCAGTCGATTTGCTACATTCAGCAAAACAAGCCCCGCCTCCAGACGCCACCATAATTAGAGGAGGTTTGATTGAAGGAACATTTTACTGCAGACGTTTTGTTTGCTTCTTGAGTTTTTACAGAAAAGCACAACGTGACGTCAAACCTCCCGACCGATCGGGTTGCAGCTGGGAGGGACACGCGAGAAAATCCAACATGGTGGACAGAGTGTTGGTGATAACGTTTGTCTCATCGATGAGCGAATACATCGCACATACGCGGCTTAATGATGCGCACAATCTCGGATGTTTCAACTCCGATACTGTAACGCTGCATCGTAACCGGAGAGAATAAATCGGTTCGTTTCGGGACCGTCGTTGGCATCCGGCGTCGAGTTAATGTCCGCGTACTGTACACGCCGTCTAGTCACGCAAGATCTCATCTCCAGAGCGAAATTTCAGTCGAGCTTCTTCCTCCTCTCCATACTGCGACTAAATGTATTTAAACACACCTAGTTAGCCTGTACTAGCTAGGACTTTGTGCTAGCATTGTCATCCAGACAGCAATGTTTCTGTAAAGAAAAAGTCTAGTGTCATATCGGCTTTAACGTGATCTGTAGGCTCCACTTTGACCTGTCCAATCTGGCTACAAAACTGTCCAATGATATACCGTATATATCCAGTGACATTGTATATTATATAGTATATATTTTCCATACTTGCGAGTGGACGACTTTGTGCTGTTCCAGACTGACGGCGTGACCGAACGTTTTCCCGCACAGCTCGCATGCGAAAGGCCTCGTGCCGCTGTGCGAGCGTCGGGCGTGGACCTCTAAGCCGTGAGGCGTAGAAAACACCTGGATCGGATTTAAAACAAAATCAGATCCGGTGCTGAAACCAAAAAGACGGACAACGTGATTTGTGCTTTGAAAGACGCCGTACCTTGGTGCACTTGACGCACTTGTAAGAGCCGTTAATCTGCAGTCGCGTGCACAAGACATCAGGATGCGATTTGATCTCGGCGTTCTCGGGGACGGCCTTGAAATCGGCGTAGTATCCTCGTGTGCGGCTCTTCAGCAGATCTGTAGCCAGCGAGCTGTACGCTTCCTGAGAGAACCCTCTGAACGGGGACTGGTTGGAGAAAAAGGCCTTGGCGAGCCTGTCCGTGGAGCCGTAAACGCCGACGGATGGCGTCTCGCGTGCCACGTGACTCAGCTGAAATGGCCTAACGAGGCGTCTGAGCTCCGAGCGGGCGTGAGTCCAGGCGCAGGGCCGGAAGGTCAAGTCGAAAGGTTGGATATCATCCGGTGACGATACGGGATATTCATTCACATCTGTTCGGACGACAAATGATTATTTTGTTAATACTGTATTAATAATGTATTTGGTTCTGGCTGGGTATTTACAGATCAACGAACAACATGAATGAACACCTAAAGTGATCAATCAACACGTGTTGCATTTAATTTACTTACAGAGTTAACATCTACATCGATAATGAATAAACGAACGAATGACTCGGAGTCGGTGTACGGCGGACGCGCCGCTAAACGGATTGAAAAACTCGTTGACAGGATGAACTTTGGAGACGTTTATCGCATATTTACGGAAGGAAGGAGTCTCCAGCGTCAGCGCTTGGTAACCGTCAGATGTAAAGCTGGAACCTAAAGACTTCGGGACAGAGGAATTGACACTTTCTGCGTCATGTTTTCTCGCTATCGTGACATTATTAACTTCAAGAGAAGCTGGTGAGGGAATGACTGTTTATGGCTGCTATAATGTATTAAAGTACATTAAATGCAACTATAAACGGATAAAAAGTTCTTTAATAAATTACGAATGGCAAAAAAAGAGAAAGAAATCGACGATTTTGCTGTGGTATAAGAGGAATAAAGCGCTTTGTGCTGTTCGGGGTGCGACAGTAGGCTATCTCCACTTCATCACACCACAATATCACTGATTATTTTCCTCAAACATCATGACACAAAGTGTTTAATTCCTTACATACATGCCATTTTCCTGCACGTATACAGCGAGTCCAAAGTTGGACCCAAATTTCCCGCTGAATTCGATCTCTTCGTAATCACTATGAGCTCGCAGATTTAAACAACTGGACGATAATAAGCCAAGCCTTTAAGTGTTAACTTGAATTAGATGAAGGTTTACACTCAGCCGGTTTAGAGTGGATCTCCTCGTGTAGGACTCGACTTTGTGAACCTGGAGAAGAAGACGGCGATCTGGGTCTCCACACGGAGTCCTCGTACTCCGCCGGCGGATCACACACGCTTCCCTCACAGCTGAGCGGAGAGTGTTGAGCTTTATGTTCGGCCGTACACACCGCGCTGCCTTCGGGCGAGCATCGACCTGCACTTTTATCCACGTCCTCACAGCAGTCGGACTCGGCCTGGATCTCTGCACAAGACAAGAACTTCAAAGTATGCGCTGAAAAAATCTAATTTAAAAAAAAAAAAAAAAAAAAACCCATGAGATTGTAAGATTGAAGATGAATCTTAAGATGTCTTCAAATTTGCCATCAAATCTGCTAAGTTAGCAGATTAGCTAGATGATTTTGTAAATGAGCTTGTTAATTTATCTAGCTAGCTATTTAGCTTTGCAAGTTAGCTTGTTCAATTACCTAGCTAGCTAGGTTTTGTAAATTAGCTTGCTAACTTAGCTAGCTAGATAAGTTTAGCAAATTAGCTTGTTGATTTAGCTAGTTACGTTTTGTTTTTGTTGAGAATGTGATTAGGGTTTTTAAGCATTAGCTAACCAGCAAGTCAAATTCTAGGCTTGTCCAGGGTTGAGTTAGCATAAAATCTAACTAGCTAGTCCTGCGTTATTGTGCAGGAAGAACTCGTGGTCAGTTCTCTTCATCTTTTAAAAATGTTAACTTTTTACTTATGTTTAAATATTTTTCACTTTCACTCAAGTAGTCACCGTTCTTGGCTCCATATTTCTTTTCCACCTGTGGTTAAAGCACGGGTTCCCAACTCTGGTCCTGGACGGAGAACATCCTGTCCTGCACGTTTTAGTGCCCCCTAACCCTAACCCCTTGCCTGATTGTGGTGTAAAGACTGAAACTGTGTCGCCGAATCATTTCTACAGAACATACCCGAGTAAGTGTGTGTCAGTAGAGCGTCAAGTCGGATGTAGTCGTCCTCCAGGCTGCGAGGTTGGTGGTAGCTGTGAGCACGTTTGCTCTTCACTAAAAATGACCTCGGCATGTTCGCTCTTGTGGGTTGAGGGTCTAGGGAGATTTAAAAGAAGAAGAAAAAGACTTACAAATATAGCCGCAGTGACCCGTGGGGTCCAAGCACCTTTGTTGTTGTTGTTGTTATATTTTCTTCTTCTTCTTATTATTATTATTATAAATGATAACAGTTAGAGTTAAAGAACAGTCTACAGATATTTCATCCGCAGCGAAAACCGTAAAATCGGAGCTGAAATGTTCTCGGTATCATAACCTGTCTGAAAACTCTCCATCTCTGACGGGGTTCAGGTGAAACTTTATCACCTGCATATCAATGATGCAGACGCACAACAGACTGCTAACGAGGACGCAGGTACTCCATTACACTCTGGGTATAATGCTATCATTAATAGTTAATACTTAATTGAAGGCTAGCGTTCATAAGGAAAACTTTCATGAGCCGTACGTGAACCCGACAAACGTACACAAATCTGACGTGAAACCGCACGAAGCTGACATCAACCCACATAAGCCGTCATAAACCTGATGTAAATCAACATAAAGCTGACAACATACATAAACCTGACATAAATCTGGCGTAAACCTTCCAAAACCTGATTGGCTGAAACAACCAAATGAATCAATTGCTACTTTTTTTCCTTCTTCTTCTTTTTTTTTTTTATTTTTTATGAAATCTTAATGCGACGAACTGACGACGAAATGTGCCGTGTCAGCAAAAAAACTCCTTTCAAGCTGTAATCAGTTTTAAAGCCTTGCATACACAAACGTTCGAACGATGACGTATAATCAAACTGAAAATAAATGAAATATGGAATATAAAATCGCACACATAATACACGAAATAAATTAAATTGACAGCAAATCAAACGTAATTAAAAAATTCGGTTTTTTAAAAAAAATTTTTTACACTTAAAGCAGTTCCTGGCTGCAAAAACGTCTAAGAGCCTCGTACAGACCCAGATTTTTTAAATACGCATCGGCTACGTCACATCGTGTCTTTGTCATGTATTATTTACAGACCTGCACATATCACGCCACACACACACACACACACACACACACACACACACACACACCTCTACCATTTAAAGTTTTTATTAATATCTCGTTCAGAATAAACAGACGGCACTTTATCGTACGCCTCACGTGGTGTGTTTGGGCAAATTGGCCTCCATAAAATCATTGCTCGTTTCCCCCCCGAGCTCAAGGTCTAACAGGAAGATAGAAAGGATTTCAATAAATGTGAGAAAAAAGTTTGGTGTAGCAGCTGGAATGGGGGAAATTGTACACACACACACACACACACACACCACTTGTGAAAATTAATGAATTGCATGTAGGGGGAAGGGGGGGGGGTGTGCATTAAAAAAAAAAAAACACCCCTGCTGAAAGAAACAACAGACACTATCACAGACGTTCTAATGGTTTCCACTACAAACACCATTACAAACCGTCAGCTAACCGTTAAAAACATTACCATTACCAATTACCAGGGTATCCACTAGACGTAACATGCCACCAATACAAGACAACAGATTACCAGTAGACACCCACAGGGACCATTACAGTTTCCATTCAAACCAATACAATGCTTATTATAACCATTAAAAGCATTACAGTTCTGTGAGGGTTGCCATTGTTTTGGGGGTTTTTTTTTTAAGCAGGGACATGCTCTAGGTGTGACAAATTTAACGTGAATGGAAATGAATCATGTGAAATTGTTTTTAGAAACACACGTTTGACGTGTCGATAAAATAAAAAGTGAAAATGAAAGCAGGGGGGAGACAGTGTGTGGAAAGGATTCGTGTGAAAATAAAAACCCACGCAAAAATGAACGTGGAAAAAATGATTGTGAAACAAAATCCTGTGAAAGTTAAAATATATATATATATATATATATATATTGTATCGCGACAAATAAACACGTGAAGATGTTGAAAGGAATTGTGTGAAGAAGAAAAAAAACTCCTACATGTGTGAAAAATGTCTGAAACATAGCACAAAATTCACACGTGGAAGTTTTCTATAAGCGAATTTAACCCACGTCAATAGGAACACCTGTACGCTTGATCGTCCGTGCAATCAGCCAATCACGTAGCAGCACGAAATCACGCCGATCCAGGTCAAGACTTTCAGTTAAAGTTCATCAAACTTCTCCTCTGGTGTTCCCGCACAACTTTCTTTCACCCAGAATGCTGCGAAAAACAAAAAAAAACGTCCGGTTCTGTGACGAGACCACTCGAAGGACATGTCCGACCGCTCTTTACAAACGTGCTGTGCCGGAAAGCATCTCAGAACGCCTCGAACCCCGATGTGGACGAGCTACGACAGCGGAAGACCACATCGGGTTCCGCTCCTGTCGGTCTGAGCAGTGACCTGAGGCTACGGTGGACGCGGGATCGGGATCGCAAACAAACCGGACAGAGGAAGACTCGATCTTCAGCTGGATGCCGTAAAAATTTCAACGTTCCTCTGAAAAAAAACAACAACTTTGTGTTCTGTGCTTAACTGCTTCTATATCCAACATCATAACCATCTACTAGCTATGTGCACTGAAGCACAGTTACTTCCTGCATTCGTCTTCGTTTTATATATATATATAATGTTTAGAAATGGTAAAACCTATAGATTATAAATAAAGAACTCATAGTTAACTGCAACTAAACAATGGAATTAAAACCTGCACTGTTAATGACGTCTTACGTGTTTCTGCTCATTCATTACCAAAACTCTGCAAAATGCAACAGATTATGAGATAATTCAACGCTGAAAGATTCATTCGACACTTTTAGGAGTTGATTCTACACTTTTCATTCCTAATTCTTAATTCTTAATTCTACTCTTATTGCATTTTGCTGTATAGAACATATCACCTGCTCTTAACACCGATCATCATCCTTATTTTCGGTCATTCATAACCTTTACATCGTCCTGCATCATGACAAATCCATTAATCAATAAAACAAAAGCCAGGATTCGTCCACATGTTTACATGCACGCGCGACAGATGTTGATAAGTCAGCATTTAGGAACTTAGGAACATCTGGAGCGTATGTAGAAAATGTGTCTAAAACACTAAAAGTGTGTAAATGTGTGTGTGTGTAAGTGTGTGTGTGTGTGTGTGTGTGTACGCTCCCACCTGTTGCCTCTGCGCGCGCGGTGTCCTGGTCTGTACGTGTTGCTGCTGCTGCGCGCGCTTTAAATACCGCGGCTGAACTTCCTGGAGGAGGTTTAAAAGGCCCAAAGCTGCAGATCTGCAGGTACACACACACACACACACACGCACACACGCACACACACAGTCACGCGTGGACCGCTGGGTGAGGATCTGGATGCTATAAACTGCACGCGCTGTCCCGTTATAGATGTATATGATTATATGGAGACGCCTCGCGCTATAATCATCCTGAATCACATCAAGATTTTTTTTTTTTTTTTTTTTAAAGGTTCTGCACAGGAAGATTTTATTTATTTATTTATTTATTTATTTATTTATTTATTTATTTATTTCATATTTGGCCCCTCGTAGGATTACATGCAATTATTCTGGCAGGATTAAAAATAAATAAATAAATAAATAAATAAATAAATAAATAAATAAATAAATAAAAGACACACCGGAAATGAGTCCTTGGGTTCTGCAGCCTACAGTCTGGGGCCTCAGGGATTATTTTTAATATCTGTACACTTTCAGGAAACAAGGTTCCATCTAGCACCATGAGGGTTTGACTCTTTTTGGGAGAGCCGGTGAAGGTTCTAAGGGACATCCTAAGGGAACCCTTAATGGTTCTGCATGGAGCACAGCAAAATAAGTTTTTTTAAAAATTTTATTATTATTATTATTGTTGTTATTATTATTATTATTATTATTTTAAAAGAAATGGTTCCACATAGAACATTCATATCTTGGGAGAAGAAAAAAAAATATACAGGGTTCCATCTAGTGTCCAACATAACATCTCTACAAGCCCTTCTTTAGAAAAGGTTCCACACAGAACACTCTGTAGAAGCTTTGTGCCATTATAGGTTCCATCTAGTGGTCTGAATGGTTCTTGTCTTCTGGTTTGTCCCTTTTGCGAAAGCCGATAAAAGGTTCCATATAAAATAAGGTTTCTTCTGGCACCCTATGGGAAACATTAATAATAAAATGAATCATTTTATTAATAATAAAAATAGCACTTCCCTTTTGCAGTGTATACTCTTTAGACACTAATGGTTCCAGAAAGAACACTGGGTAATCTGTACTAAGATGAAGGTTCCATAATGGTTCTATACACAAAACTCTTTAAAAGAGTGTAGCATTTGGAAAACAATCCACGCTCCTATAATGTACATACAGTAGGACATGTTTGGAAAGCTAGAACCGTTGCAGGTTTTGCCTCTGCCGTGTATTCTGTAATACAGGCATTATATAAAAGAAAGGTTCCACCTATAGTCCACTAGATAGTTTGTGGGTTTGTCCTTTGCACTGGCAGCCGGTCGTTGATTATTTTCCTGGAACAGCATGCAGTAGTGGCAGTGTTGGTAATTGTGGTTAAGACTCTGGACGCTGTGTTCCGGACTAGCTGGAGAGTATTCGGGTTGTTGAGGTGCTAGCTCAAGACGGCTACAAAGACAAACTGGTATCAGCGGCGAGGTTTCTGCATCTGAAAGCAGGATTTAAACGAACGACGGCAAGACACCCGGACACAAACGGTCGATTCGTCTAGGTTTATTAGGAGAAACTACAAGACAAAAGACCGATTGCACGATCTCTATGAACACCACACGCTATGAGACGCCAAGCGAGCTACGTAGCTAGCGCCGTCCACTCTCAGGTGTCATTACGTGAGGATGTGGACGGACGCCGAGGAGACCGGGGTCACCGCTTCCGCGCGCCAGGAAACAAATTTCAATCTATAGGCGAAGAAACAAACGAACAAACAAACACGCCGGATGACCTGGAGCCGTTTTGTTTAAGTTTTGCCCTGCGTCTCTCGCTATTGTCTCACGCAAACAAAGGTTCCATCCAGCACCGTGAGGGAACCCGTCCGTCCTAGAGTCCTACAATACAGGGTTTCCTTTCTAAAAGAATCAGCGTAGAACACCTTTAGAAAACAATGGTTTGAATAAAACAAGGTTGCATCCAGCACCCATACAGGAACCCTGAATAGTTCTACACAGAGCTCTACAAGACGGTGTCCCTTTTTTAAAGAAACGGTCCCACGTAGAACACTTTGGGAAAACTAGAACCGTTTATAGTTCTATGGGAACCACCGGCATCTCTACAAGCACGTCAGAAACGGTTCCACGTACGGTACGACCCCTACAACTCAGGGAACACTAGGGAATGTCTGATCTTTCTTATATTAAGGAGACGTTTATTTAACCTTTACGGAAGGAGTCTCCAGTGTCAGAGGTAAACCTGGGACAAAGTTTTCCCGAAATCTTTCTCTGCAATACGACAACCTGCGGTTGGGAACGACCGTTTATAGCTGCTGTTACGCAAGTGAGAACAGGAACTAATTTGTTTTGCGAGTGTTCCACAACATTAAATGTAGCTGTAAATGAAAAATTGCAATCATAGGCAAATTCCTGTGGTGTAAGAGGAATCAAAAAATAAATAAATAGAGGACAGTAAGGGATGTGCTGTTATAGAAAAATCATCAACTTTGGGTAACGGTGCTTCATCACACCACCTCATTGTGGATTATTTTCTTACAGAGTACGCCGTTCAGCCAGAATTAGAAAAAAGTAAAAGTTCATTTCTAACATAAAGAGCATCAAAAGCTCTCAAGACGCATTATTTCTTTATCAAACGTCAAATATGCCCGTTACGCGAAAAGTCTCTCCCGGATTGCGCGATTTTGCGATCGCAAAGTCCGCAACGTCCGGAGGAGCTTGCGATTTTTCAAAATCGGCGTCGATTTTCTGCCGATCCCGGCCGGGGCGCGTCACGTGACGTCATCACGACGCGCGTCCGGACGAAGCCGTCTTCGATTCACGTGCGTCGAACACGAGTGCGACTGAAAGGTTTCGTTTACCAACAAGCATCGCCGCGAAAGAGCGCGCAGGGCTGTTACGCGCGATCGCGATTTCGCCGAGTCGGGTCGTTTTCCGCAACAGAAAAAGCACCAGAAAACTCGCCAAATCGTATCGCAAAATTCTTAACGGGGGGAAAAAAAAAGCTGAAAATTTTTTTTTAAATGTATAAAAATCTTTGACTGTTGTCAAAGTCTGTTGTTTGTTGTTTGAGTCTTTTCTTTAATTAAAAAAAAAAAAAAATACCCATGCACACTGGATATGGTTTGTTATTCTTTTCTTTTCATAACCCATCCTGACTGACGCTGATGAGCATTTCTCATCAGTTGGAAAAAAAAAAATTTTTGAATGAAACCTCATCCTTCATCTAATCTCTGCGTTAATGTCCGGCGTAATGTGCGCGAGCTGTACAGTGTGCGCGGTATCTAAGATGCACAGTGCAGAGAATGTAAATGTGACGATCAAACGCCCTCACATCAGTCAGAACAGGAAACCAAAGCTGTCAGTGAACAGACGCTATCACTGCAGCGAGAGGTCAGGGCCTCACTCTGAGCTTATAAACCATCTCTCTCTCTCTCTCTCTCTCTCTCTCTCTCCCACACACACACACACAC
>NC_030435.2:23182726-23195226 GCF_001660625.3 Ictalurus punctatus
CGCCCCCTAGCTGGAACATGGCCACCTCGAGCTGTATGTTTTAGGAAAATACCACTCGCATAGTTACTTTCCAGAGGGGGTCATTTTTCAGGGTGACAAAAATAAGTGTCTTAATTCGTCTCACAAACAGCAGAGGGCTCTAAAAAAAAAAAAAGACAAACCGCCCCTTTAAACGTGTTCAAACCTCGTGTTAGATCTCATCTCGGGTACCTCTGTGTGCTTTCTTGCAGTTGAAGCTCACTCAGCGCCGTGGAGTCGCTGCAGCACGTGGGTTTGGCTGCTGGTTTTGCCGAACTGGAAACAAGGGAAGCTGCTAAACGCTGCACTCTGATAGTCATCTAAAACATTCAAGCAGCGAAAATAACAGCTATAATTCGATTAAAACTAAATCTGTGGCCTCATCACAGGAAAGTGTCGAGCATGTAGAGTGTGAAAGAGAAGTGAGAGACGTGTGGTCAAGTGCAACACCGAGCACGTCTAAATTTATATTCTGTCTCGGCTGTGACTAAAGGCGAGACAAATCTTGATCTTATCGCAAACACCAAGTCACTGTGGGCGTGTAACTGTCTATTAGAAGCAGCGGTAGAAGAACGTTAACAGCGACAGAGGAAATTAAGAATGAAGGATTTCTTTTTTGTGAACTGATTCACGAGTGAGGGACGAGTGAAGATTGGGTAGTGTTGTTAAAGTGGATTTGTAAATGTAGTCTTAAACCGCGGTCAGACTAAATGAGAAGTCTGACAAAGATACTTGAATGAGAGGGGTTCGGCTACTTCCCTGGAGACCAGGCCTCGTGTTGGGCAGAAGCGCCTGAATGAGCAAAAGCCACATGTTAGGAAAAGCTCCATGAGTAAGCAGGAACTTCTAGATTTCTAGGCAAAGTCTAAGGATGGACAGGGTTTGGGGAAATCCCCAAGATGACAATAAGTCCCTCAGTGTAACTTCATGATTCCCATTGGTGTGCAAAATCTTCGGGTTGGGCAAAGTCCCCATAAAGAATCCCTGTTTGGTTAAAGCCTCACGATGGACAAAAGCCACAGGAATTAGTGTAACTTCCGGAGGGGAAAAATCTCAGACAGAAGCTTCATATTAAGCTGAGGTGTGATCATTTTGGTCTTTGTTAACTAGCTAATGTTAGCTTGTTTACTTGATGAGCCACTGAATCACAAGCTACTTTCCCCCCTAAAATGAATCTTAGCAGGCCTGCTAGCACGCTCTTCTTGTACACACAAACACCAACAGAACTCAACTGGTTAGAGGAGTACTATAGGCTGGTATATACTGGAAGAGAAAAAACAAAAAACCACACCACAACGTTCTGACTTATCCAGTATAAATGGACGCCGTTCTTAGAAGTGAATCAAATGAGTCAATTCAGCTCAAAGGATTCCAGAAATGAGTCATACGGTATTAAAGGGCGTCACTGATTCTGGGTCCGATCGTCGACCAAAACGAAAACTTGTCTGGAAAATGTACGCATCCGAAAGTAAATCTGTGACCTCGTCGGGAAAGTGTCGAGCGCAACCGAAAAGTGCGTCTAACGTTACATTCTACCTCAGCTGTGACTAAAGCGAGAGAAATCGTGATCTTATCTAAAACACCGAGTCACTGTGGGTGTGTCACTGTCAACAGAAGCAGCGGTAGAAGAACGGTAACAGCGATGGAGCAGATGAAGAAAAATGATTCCTTCTGGCGAACTGATTCACAAGTGAAGGACAAAAAGAAGATTGCGCAACGCTGTTAAACTGGATTTGTAAATGCAGTCTTAAGCCTCGGGCGGACTGAATGAGAATTAAAACAAGTTTGATAATAAAGCCACTTGAATGCGTGGGGTTCAGCTGCTGCCCTGCAGACCGAGCCCCATGTTGGGCAGAAGCCCCTGAATGGCACTTGTTGGGTATAATGCTCATACCTCAGCTTAACACAAGGCTTCAGGCCCATCAGGAGACTTTGGGTGAGCTTTTGGATGGGCGTTCATGGAGTTTGTGCCCAACACAATCTCACTTTAGCCACAAGCTCCTGGTTTGAGGAAAGCCCCATGATGTGAGGTAGAGTCAGGTAAAGTCTCATAATGGACAGAAGCCCCACATGGGCAAAGCCTAAAGACAAGCAGAAGAAGCCTCTAAAGAAGCCTCTGATTCATTGATTTTTGGGTAAAGCCCGGGATGGGTAGAGGCTCCAGGAGTTGCAGGAGCTTCTGGGTACGCAAAGCCTCATGAACTAAGGGCAGAAGCCACTAGTTTCGGAAACACTCCAATACCATAAGAATCGAAATGGTTCGAGGAGTACTCGAGAATGTAAACCCACAAGTCTGTGGCTTATGCGGTATTTCCAAATGACGTTCAAAAGAAGCAAATCTGTGTGTGAGTCATTGTAAAGTGAGTCATGCGATTCGGGGTCCGATCTTTCAGCAAACAAAAATGGTTTTGTGTCCCGTGTTCGGAAAAGACGTACGCATAACAATACACGCCCGGATCTTCAGATCCTTGCTTTAAATGAGAGAGTGTTGACCTCATTTCTAAATAAAAATGAATTTGAAACAATTCTAACTTCCGACTCTGGAATTTTTTTTGGGGACTCCATCGGAAAAAAAGAAAAGAAAAATAAAATCCCTTCTGTCGTTGAATCCACCTTTGAGCGCTTGACGTCAACTCTGTGCTTTTCTGAAGCCAATCAGAAGCCAGTAATAAGTGAGAGGTAACCAGCATGTGACTATCAGTAGCTAACACACCAAGATATTATCACCGTTTCCTGGAGTTAAACCCAACAGGCCCAAGTCACCCACGTCTGGGTTTAATCACACATGCACACAACCCCGATTTAGCCCTGAGGAACAGTTGTGGAGGAGGAAGAACCATGTAATTAACCACCTCTGCTGGTTTAAAACAGGGAATGAGCTCACTCTGGACTGTGGCGTTACCTTTAGTCTTCCTCGGAGATACAGGACGGAGAACTGCGCAGACTCGGGTTCTTCGGCATTTCTTCAGACGTTCTCTCTAGACATGTGTGATGGGCTTCGGCTTGTTCTAGCAGTCAGTGAAATAAAAGCGTGTTTGTACGTTGTTTTTTTTTTTTTACCTCATAAAACTTATTTTTCCTCAATAGTCTGGATAGAATTTAAGATTACTTATTATATCAGTCACAACACCGTTTCTAACGTAAAAAAAAATAAAATAAAAAATTCCTGTGGGTTTGCCCTTACGAACGTAATTTAAAGTGAAACTATAATCATCATGTATCACTCAATCAATACAGTTACAGGATTCAAGCAGAGATGCTGTTTGATAGCGTTTAAAGCGGCAGTAAGCAACATTTGAAAGTCAGCGAGTGCTAAAGTAGTCACTACTCGCCAAACACACCATCTTCCAACAGTGTGATTATCTGCTGTTATCGTCGACGTATACGTATTTAAAAATAAATAAATAAATACGAATAGCAAACTATTTGCGCATACCTTTATCAGTAACTGAGTACTAGGTGAACTATGTAGGATATAATTGTTCCTGTTAGCTAAAAAAGTACAATAAATTCAAATTACTATCACCCAGACACTCTTTACCTGGCTGTCTTAGTCGATATGTTATACGCAGATGAATTATCGTGTCCCGTGTGAAATCAATTCCTGCGTACCAAATCAGATTTTTGTTTTATTCAATCAAATTTATTTATTTATTTATTTATTTTAAAGCGGGGGTAGTAAAAAAAAAAAATCTCAAATAAATAAATAAATAAATGATGACCTAAGACTAATAATCCTAATTATAAGCTGAGGGTTCAATCAACAGTGAGGGTTTTCTTTCCTTTTATTAATATTTAGTATTAATATGCAGTAAAGTATTTTTTGCTTTAAAAATGTGCATACGCTTAAGCGTGAGCTCAGCCCTGTGGGTAAGGACAAGAGCTGTCCACTAGGAGCTGACTAAAAGGTGACAAAAAGAGTGCAAGTCTGCCACCTACTGGACATTTGAAATTGAGGCGAAATCAAAATGACTCCATCAGGATATTCAGCAGGTTCATGGGTTCTGTGTCACATGCAGTGGTGGTTGAAGGTTTGTGAGAATTTGTAAAAAGAAAAAAAAATCATGTGCAAAATAGAATAGAATAGAATTGAATTTGTTGAAAAAGAAAATGTGAACAATTATTGGCACCCTTTTAGTCAATGCTTTGTGCTACCTCGCTTTGCTGAGATAACAGCTCTGAGTCTTCTCCTATAACGCCTGATGAGGTTGGAGAATACATGGCGAGGGATCTGAGAGCGTTCCTCCGTACAGAACCTCTCCAGATCCTTCACATTTGGAGGTCCATGCTGGGGGACTCTCCTCTTCAGTTCACCCCACAGGTTTTCTATGGGGTTCAGGTCAGGGGACTGGGATGGTCATGGCAGGACCGTGATGTTGTGGTCAGTAAACCATTTCTGTGTTGATTTTGATGTATGTTTTGGATCATTGTCCTGCTGGAAGATCCAACCACGGCCCATTTGAGGCAGTCAGGTTTTCATTTAATATCTGTTGATATTTGATAGAGTCATGTTGTCCAGGGGGTATTCCAGAAATCAGGTTATGGAGTTACCTGGGTAAGGTTACTCAGAGTAAACAGATAACCCCAACTTCCGGTTGCATAACCTGCTTTCTGGAATAACCCCCAGAGCCGTAGAGTATAATTACACGAGCAAAATAAATGAAGAGGTCAGTGCCATTCTGACAAAAATAATATCAGATCTGATTTATTTATTAATTTAATTTATTGCTTGGCAGGGTCAATGTTATGGATTAACTTAAAAGACATTTATTTCACGCGCAAAACTCCTAAAACATCCCTCGAATATTTATTGTATATTCAGATGAACATCGCTGTAGTTTCCCTCCACATCACAAGATGGCAGACTCGCTATTTTCGGCCTGTTTTTTTCTACTTCCGGTTGCACGCTGCTCCGCCTCTTCCTTTTCCTCAGTGCAGCGGGAGCAGTATCGGAGTCTGAAGACTTCATCTCCTGATTAAAGGAGAAACTAACGATTAAAAAAATGGTCAGTAAACAAAGCGAACACACAAAATATGTTCTTTAATAGACGGTCCGACATCTCGCGCACGTTACGGCGCAATTTTTAGCTCGGATGAGACTTTAATTTCAGTCGGATGATGTCGGATTTGTTTTTAAATCGGACTCGCCGTGGTCTGAGTTTAACGACAGCGACGTTTGGCATTAATTATTACATCATAAATGAAGTGTGACTTGTTTCCCTCCCCCATCCTCTCACTGGAAAAGAGTGAATTAAAATAAAAATCGTTTGTGCACGTGCGTCATTCATTTAAAAAGCTTAAAACCGACACGCTTCCGGGGTCGCCGTGACGTCAGAAAACACGTGCGCTCGAGACAGCAAATAAGCCTCTGATGATTATTATTTTGAATGAGTTAACTTAATAATTAAATTGTGATTTTTTCCCCTCAACTCGACTGTTTCTAGGGTTTTGTCAAGGTGGTGAAGAACAAGGCGTATTTCAAGAGATACCAGGTGAAGTTCAGGAGGAGGAGAGGTGAATTCAAGTCATTTCTTAGTTACTTTTATGTATTTTAACAATCATATCAGCTGCATGCGATTAATTAAAGGACGTTTTTGTTCAACGAACTGATTTTGTTTTGTTTTTTTTCCTGCAGAGGGGAAGACGGACTACTTCGCCCGAAAACGCCTCGTCATCCAGGATAAGAACAAGTACAACACGCCGAAGTACAGGATGATCGTTAGATTCTCCAACAGGGATATTGTTTGCCAGGTGACGTTAGCTAATAAACATTTAGCAAATTTGTGCTGTTGGTAAATTCCCCATTTCCCCACTGATAACCTTGTACGCGTGCCGTTTAGCGTCATTAACGCCGTGTGTGTGTTTCCTCAGATCGCGTATGCCAAAATCGAAGGCGACGCGATCGTCTGCGCTGCTTACTCTCACGAGTTGCCGAGATACGGCGTTTCCGTGGGGCTGACCAACTACGCTGCTGCCTACTGCACCGGGTTGCTGCTGGCACGGCGGGTAAGAACTGGTCCTGTTCGCTGCCTAGGCAATAAAAATAAAAACGCCATGTCATGCCGTTAGAGGAAAATGATGGACGGCGGAGTAGTATGGCGACGCGGACTTACAGTCACCGCTCCACAGCACGTCCTATTCCTTTTGTTTTGTCTTTGAGAAGTTCCTAACCAGCACTGCTGTTGTTCCTCTGCAGCTGCTGAATAAGTTTAATCTGGACAAGGTGTACGAGGGCCAGGTGGAGGTGACGGGCGAGGAGTTTAACGTGGAGAGCGTCGACGGCCAGCCGGGAGCGTTTACCTGCTACCTGGACGCCGGGCTCACCAGAACCACCACCGGGAATAAAGTGTTCGGAGCCCTGAAAGGAGCAGTGGATGGAGGACTGTCCATCCCGCACAGGTCAGGACACAAGGGTTATACTGTACAGGACGTGTGATTTTCACATGACTAGTAGGTACGGTAAAATCAGGTCGCACTGGCGCTCCGAGATGAAGATCTTGCATGTGAGAGACTCTTTGGGTCTGAACAACAAAGCGAGCGAAAGCATAACCTAGAAAACAGGAATAACCAGGAGAGCGAAAGCATAACCTAGAGAGCGAAAGCATAACCTAGAAAACAAAGGAATAACCTAGAGAGCGAAAGCATAACCTAGAAAACAAAGGAATAACCTAGAGAGCGAAAGCATAACCTAGAAAACAGGAATAACCAGGAGAGCGAAAGCATAACCTAGAGAGCGAAAGCTGACGTAGACAATAAAGCCTGCTGGCGAGCGAGAGTCGACGTAGAGCACAAAGCTGACCAAATTAGCAAAAATACAAAGTGAAAGCTGGCTTAGCGAACAAAAGCTTAACTTAGTGAGCGAGAGCTGACTGCGAGAGCAGAGTTGACCTAAAGAGTGAAAGCAGTCTTAATGAATATTAACCTCGCGAGTCTGCACAAGCAAAACGAAAGGTGACCTCGCGAGCGAGAGGTGTGACCTAGAGCGCAAAGACAGATTAGAGAGAGGGAATGATAGCCTGACCAAAACCAGCACTAGCTGAACGATCGAGCGAATAAAAGTCTGACCCGGAGAGCAGAACCTGACCCAGTCTGCGAAAGCGTAACCGAGCAAGCGAACGAAAAGCTGACCTGAATATCACAATCAAGCGGTTTATACATTTTATACACAGTGGAAGATTAGACGCGTTACCCAAGTCGCTCAGGCGGTGCTCACGCTCGCGCCACGTCTCTGTGTTTTTCAGCACTAAGCGGTTCCCGGGCTACGACTCCGAGAGCAAAGAGTTCAGCGGTGAGGTCCACAGGAAGCACATCCTGGGCTTGAACGTGTCCGAGTACATGAGCAGCCTGATAGAGGAGGACGAGGACGCCTACAAGAAACAGTTCTCCCGCTTCATCAAGAACGGCGTCACACCTGATTCGGTAAGAGGAACGAACGCGCACACACACACACACGTTTATTCGCTCAGGTGATGTCCTGCAGCGATTTCAAGACTGGGCTGAGTGAAGCTTCACACACACACACACACACACACACACGATTTAAAGTTCTTCACCGTTCCTGAAAAGTGAACATCACTTTTGTTTTTAATGTTTGTAAAAATGTTCTAGCGTTCCATCAAAACACTAACGAATCTTGTTTAATTAACACTTATAATGAAAAGACGCAATGCTTCTGAGGCTGTTTTATATCAGAAAGGGATTATATTTCAGATATCTTTACAGTGCTGTCAATCATTCACTTCCAACATGCTTTAAAGAGCGAGTGGTTTTATTTATTTATGTATTTATTTATTTAAAGCAGGACGTTCCGTTTCATTCAGACGCGCTGATCGAGGTTTAGTTGCTGTAATAGTTGTGTAACGTGACCGCGTGTTTGTTGCAGGTGGAGGAAATGTACAAGAAGGCTCACGCTGCGATTCGTGAGAACCCAGCACACCAGAAGAAGCCCAAGAAGGAGCTGAAGAAGAAGAAGAGGTGGGTTCCGGAGCTCTGTGGTCCACAGCCACTAGGGGGCGACGCATATCTGGTGTTTCATGTGTTTTAACACGTGCCAAACCCACAGGAAAAATATTAAGGTTTCTGGAATGTTCTGTGTCTCAGGTGGAACCGTGCGAAACTGACTCTGGGGCAGAGGAAGGACCGCGTCGCTCAGAAGAAGGCCAGCTTCCTCCGCGCTCAGGAAGCGGCGGCCGACGACGAATAAACACACGGGACCTTCCAACGCTGCTCCAAAGACGACGTGCGCACCTTTCTCCAAATAAAAAGATTTGGGAAAAGTAACGCCGTGTCCTCGTTTTCAGAAATTAGAACTTTTTGTATAATTATGTCAGAACAAAAAAAAAACAATTATTGTTTGTGCTGAAATATATATCCATTTTTCAATTTGATAAGACTAAACACAATAATCTAATATAATATAATTGGGCACTAATATAATTGATCTTTTGTTATATTTATTTATACCAGGACAAAGTAGTGAGGTGAAACATTTGAGGTGGTTGTGTGTGTGTTTTTTTGGAAATGGAGAATTTTATTTAAAGGGATTACGTAAAGATCAAGTCCAAATGGTTGGGATATATATAAATATAAATAATTAAAAACACCAGGCACACATCTGCGACAAAATACTTTAATGTGCAAAGTCATGCATTTATACTTCCTTTTTAAAATAGAACAGTTTTTAATCCTTAACCAGCAGCGGCGATGTTCAGCAACACGTGATGGCACAGGACAGGAGGCGAATACTAAACATAACAAAAAAAAAAACACGTCTAATAGAGTCCAATCCTAAAACCCGAGTGAGATCAGACTGTGGTTTATCTTCCCTCCAGACGTGTCTGAAAAACCTGACAGCGTAGACGTGTAGAGACGTAGAGCCGGCACGGACGACGTCTCCGCTTTGAGAACGTCGTCTCTCCCTTTTCGTGTAAGTCGTACGTGGACTGTAACGGCAGCATGCAGAACGAGGATCCCAGCGCTAATAGTGTGTTAAAAAAAAAACAAGACGTGACTCGGAAGAGACCATCACAGTTTTGTAGTAGAGGTGTGCATCGGGACCGAGATTCCACAGGACGAGAGAAAAAAAGTTCAATAGAATTGAGCGTTGGAAATGAAAATTGGCGTAATTTTTTATTTATTTATTTTAACTGATATTAGGCAAAGAAATCGATTGAGAAATCCGGCGGACATGTCGGTTCAAACGTCCCAGGATGCAACGCAGCTAGTTGGCGATGTATGAGATGACGAAGCCATGGCGTTGGCGTTGTCCGATCCTGACGAGAAGGCGACAGAGCTGGACAGACTAAAGGACTAAAGCGCCGCTGCAGCGCTCTGTAAGTAGAGATGACGCGAGGGCAACAACCCGCTTTGTCGCTATCGGGACGGTGTTTGTCGTTTTTGTAGATGACCAGCGACCGATAAGAAAACAGAGCGACGTCGTCGCATTTCGCTGCACAGTCGAAGATGGCGCGTTAATTATACGGAACGAATCGGAATATCCGAGTCGTTCGGCGTGGATTCCTGCAACGCGTGTTTCCAGTCATTTTCTTTATCCTGGTCGAGGTCATGGAGGTTAACGTTTTGAGATACCGTACGGAGAAACGTTCTACAGCGGGATCGGGAATTTAAATCCGGTCCCGTACGCACCTCTACGTCATCGTTAGTGCATCCTTCAGCGTTTTTCTTTAATTAACGGATGCAAATTGTTTCATTTCATTAAAAAAAAAAAAAAAAAGCCCAGAATGATCAGTGATCACTCGCGTATGGCACAAATGTGTTAAACACACTCACACACACACACACTCTCTGAGCTGATGTTAGACGAGATACTGTCGTCATTTAAACTCTCCTGCTATTAAGTATGTTCCAATATTTATGCCAGTTGTCGGACCATCATCATCATCATCGCCTCAACTTTGATCCAGGTTTATGATAGAAAATGTCCCGAAGCTGTCCTGTGGGCAGAACGTGACCTGGTTCACTTAAAATGTTAACCGTTCGGAATAATAATTTGAATATGTTAATTAGGCTTCATTTCTCAAGCTTGGTACGAAATAATTTATTCGTAAACCGTTAGCATGAGGTTAGTTTGGGGGCGGGGATTCTATCCTATCCTATCCTGTCCTATCCTATGAAATTCGTGAGGAGTTACTGCGATTTTATATGCAGATTACGCCAACTGTTCAGTGAAGACAAAAGTAATAGCGCCCTACAAAAGGATTTAGAAGAAGTTTTCGTGCACGCCAGGCCTAGGAGGCGAGTTTTCACGTTGCTTCTTTTTTTTTTTTTTTTTTTTTACGGGAAGAGGGCAGAGCCGAGAAAATCTATTCTAAATAGGGGCGGGGTTAATTTCCAGCAAATACCGAAACGCTGAAATATGTACGCGAGATGGCTTGCGTGGTGAATTGAATTCAAATGATTATTATAAACGGAAAAAATAACGCTTTTAAATATCATAATATTACAAGCAGCACCTTTGATCGGCGTGTCGGAGAATAACAGGAAGTAGGAGAGTTCAAAGAGTGACACAATCGTTACGTCAGCGTGTGGGACACCAACAACAAAAAAAAAAAACCTCACACACACACACACACACACACACACACACACACACACAGCAGCACACGGCGAGCTCACAGTGTGTGCGGTGTTACGAGTCGATGGTGTGCGAAATCTGCTTCCAGAGCAGCATCTTCAGGTTGTTGAGGATGAGCGAGTGCTCCATCTGCATCTGCTCGCCGGAGCCCGTGAGCTCCATGCAGGCGTTCAGCTGTCGCTCCAGCTCGTCCCGCAGGCTCGCCGGCGCCCCCTGCAGCAGGAAGTCCTCCAGCGCGCTGCAGGCCCGAGCCAGGTTCGTCCGGCTCGGCTCGGCGCCGCAGCGCCGCTCGGTCCGGCGACACGATGCCCTACACTCGCCGCTGTACACGCAGTCGGAGTCTTCCTGGCACGGCCGAACTCGCATGACACGTCTGAAGGCCTCCTCCGGCACGACGTGTCGCCCGTCCAGGAGACGCAGCTCGTAGCGCTCGGTGTATCCGAAACTTCCCGGCTTCATGTCGCACAGCAGGAAGGAGCCGAACGTCCCGTGGAAAACGTCCTCCACCAGCTCCAGCAGCCCGATCGAGATCTTCACCTTGCGAGGCCACGACGGCGCGAAGAAGTGGTCCAGGCCGCGACCGACCACAGCCGTGATCCAGGGTTTGAGCGCCGGCGACAGATCGAGGCCGTACAGCGGCGTGTATGCGACTCGCTCTACCACGTACAGGTCGCCGCAGAAACCCAGCAGCTTGGGAGTGTGACTGCGTCCCTGCAGAACCACGCTGAGTAAGACCTCGTCCAGCTGCAGGAGAGCCCACGCCGATCGGGCTTCCGGGAGAGACACGCGCCCGTCGTTATCGGCATCCGCAAACGACAGGACCAGCGAGACCAGCGTGGTGAGGTCGGCCTGCTCTCCGACCTTCGCCTAAATACCAAACAGAGGCACGAAAAGCAAAAACAGGAAGGAATTGATTATGCAACCATCACCATGCTTCACCACTCGTACTTAACCTCATCATCATGCAGCTCACAAATACTGTAAGGTCACTTCTACACCTATTAGTACGTTTGTCCCAGAATGCAATTTTCTTGATGTACTTCTGTCATTGCACTCATCGCTAATCCCCGTTCACGCCCGTACCTTCACGTGACCGTGCACCATCTCTTTGAACTTCTCCACCGACGTTCCTCTGGTGGGTTTGTCGAAAAGCGTCGGCTCCTTCCTCGGCTCCAGCTCTTCTCCCAGCTCGTAGTGCAGCACGTCGCCCGGCCAGCACCTGATCACCGCCTCCACGTCGCCCCAGCTCGCCGTGTACACCTGACGCGCGGAGAGAAACGTCACCGATCTCGTCTTCGCTCGGCGCGTGTTCTTTTCTACGACGTTCGAATACGTAATCGAGCTCGGCAGAAGTCGAAAGTGATATGATAAGACTTGAGTGCAAAAGTTTGTACGCCCTCCTTTTGAAGAAACCGACATCGGGTCCAAAAACCAGAAGACTCCGAAAGCCCACGTGGACTGTTCAAAAAAGCCTTTTATTTTCCGTTTCGTTCATTTTTAAGAACGATCCGCTCCTCGGTTCCGTCTTTAATCGGTTACAAAATATTTTTATTAAAAAAAAAATAAATCAAAGAGTGACAAAAGAATCAAAACGATACGTTATTTCTAACTTCGCTTGCCTTTAAGAACTACACACGAGCGTCGAACGCTATGGAACCAAAGGGAGAGGGGGCACAAACTTTTGCACCGGACCCTATGCGTATTCCTCGCTGCGTCGGAAATGCACGGACGCATCGGTAACGGCGTGTTTGAGTAGAAACTGCTGCCGTGTGCGTAATTCCAGAGCGTGAACGGTATAAAATGGTTTGGATCCGCGACGTGTTTTGGGGTTTTTTTTTTCCCCCTGAAAGCTCTCACCTGATTGTTGGGTTTGCTGGAGAGACACCTC